>NC_088863.1:65218795-65369601 GCF_032884065.1 Artemia franciscana | reverse complement strand
AAACTACGTAAAAATTGCGAATATACAACATTCTTGGCTTTCCCATTGTCTGTCCATATACAAAGCCGTATGTACTAATAATGACGTCATATGCAAACGCTCTTTTTACAAACAAACAAACATGCATACACACAACTCGTTTTTATATAGATAGATAGATAGATAGATACAATACAAATTAACTACGTAAAACTTGTGAATATACAACAGTCTTCGCTGTCCCATTGTCTGTGCGTATAAATAGATTGTCAGGTTTACCGACCCTCAAAGATGCAACATACAATTGTACATTGGTAAAGCAATCTGTATTAAGATCTATTCCGCATTTTTCTAGTGATTGCCCTTGAGCTTTGTTGATGGTGGTTGCAAATGCTAATCGAATTGGGAATTGCAATCTTTTAAATTGAAAAAGCAGATCCGTTGGAATCATGGGAATGCAAGGAATAAGAACAGCCTCACCCTCATAAGGCCCTGTCAAGATTGTGGCATCTATTAGGTTTTCCATTGTTTTTTTTTACGGCAAGTCGCGTGCCATTGCAAAGCTTTGGTGGGTTGATATTTCTTAAAAGTATTATTGGTACGCCTATTTTTAGTTGTAGCAGGTGTGGTGGACACCCTGAAGGATCTATGGAATTTAAAAATTCAGATGGATAATTAACCGCTTCATTTGGTTCCGAAATACAAATTAACTGCGTAAAACTTGCGAATATACAACATTCTTCGCTGTCCAATTCTCGCTTCATATAAATAGATTGTCCGGTTTACCGACCCTCGAACATGCAACGTACAATTGTCCATGGGAAAAACAATCAGTATTAAGATCAATACCACATTTTTCTAATGATTGACCTTGAGCTTTGTTAATGGTGATTGCAAATGCTAATCGAATTGGGAATTGCAATCTTTTAAATTGAAAAGGCAGATCTGTTGGAATCATGGGAATGCGAGGAATAAGAACAGCCTCACCCTCAAAAGGCACTGTCAGGATTGTGGCCTCTATTAGGTTTTCCATTGTTTTTTTTTACGGCAAGTCGAGTGCCATTGCAAAGCTTTGGTGGGTTTATATTTCTTAAAAGTATTATTGGTACGCCTATTTTTAGTTGTAGCACGTGTGGTGGAAACCCTGAAAGATCTATGGAATTTAAAAATTCAGATGGATAATTAACCGCTTCATTTGGTTCCAAAACTGTGTCGACTGACTTGTAAAGGACTGCCTGGTCTTGAATCTTGGTCAAAACAATATTGTTGATTTCGTGGACGTCTATATTTTGGGTGCGAGAATCGCTCTTTCACTTAGCCATTTATTATTTTTATAATTTTTTAGAATGTTCGGAAATACTTTTTCAATCAATTCATTTTTGGACATCACTAAATTACAGAAATCAGCAGGTAGTTGTATACGTCCTGAAATTGAGTCTACTGGGAGCTTTCCGTTTCCCATTGCCAGCAATTGATCTGAAAATGTTTGACCAGAGTCATCGTTTTGCAATCGGACACGCATATTTGTAGTTAATTTTAATGTTTTTACGTGTGCCCATAAATTAGAATTTTTCAGGCAAGCATTCATTTCGTCTGCAGGAGTTGATCTAGGTATTATAGGTAATGTTTGCCTGAAATCTCCCGCAAGCAATATTAAAGTGCTGCCAAAGGTTTCGACTTCCCTCGCAAATCTTTCAAGCATTGATCCAGAGCCTCGAGCGATTTTTTGTGTGCCATTGTGCACTCATCCCAAATAATAAATTTGCATTGCTGCAATACTTTACCCATCCCAGATGATTTGGAAATATTGCACGTGGGAGTTTCTGTAGAATGCAAGTTCAGAGGCAATTTCAAAGCGGAATGAGCAGTTCTTCCACCAGGCAGCAATGTTGCGGCTATTCCGGACGACGCAATTGCCAACGCTATATCATTTTTAGATCGAATTGATGCCAGAATCAGTTTTATCACAAACGTTTTACCAGTACCTCCTGGCGCATCCAAAAAGAAAATTTCTCCAACGTTGTTATCGACACAATGCATTATCGTATCATAAATGTCTTTTTGTTCCGACGTTAACTTGGAAATGTTATTTTGTACATACGACAATAGATCACTCGTACTGTAACTTTGTTCACGATCCAATTCTACACATGTCGAAAAAGCAGCGATACGGTTAGGTGAAGGCATTCCCAAACCCTGAAGAGGTTTGTTTGCCATACTTATGCACAAATCTTCTATAACAACTAAAGTGTAGTTATAAATTTCTGATGTAAAATCAAAAGTCATGTCTGACGTCTCTAACTATTTTCGATGAAGTATATCTTCGGACATTTTTGACTTATATTTTTCCCATAAATCTGTAGGAGCTGATGGAGAGCAAGTTGTTAAAATGATGCCAAACAATGCACAAATTTGACTTGGGGTTGACGTTTCGCACGCGTCATTGATGCAGTTATCCCAGTGTTGGTCATTCTCCAATAAATTCAGAGCTTGGCATGCACTACGGTAAGTGTCATGTATAGTACCATTTACAGTCCTCAAATACTCAAAGGATGTCGGACCGGGTACATTCACCAAAAGCAGGCGTAGAAAGAAGCATTCATGTTGATTGGGGTGAACGGTGTAGAGTCTTCCTATCGTGGTATCTTTGAAGATGGTAGGTTGGCCGTCGACTGACTTACCCTGTTTTCGACGTTCAAATACTTTATTTTTAGTATTCCACGTGTAATACGAAGGCACTTCAGTATACAGCAGTTTTTTTGCAAAAGAATCATTTTTGCAAAGCGAAAAAAAAGCTGTTAATGTTGTGTCCGGTGGATTCAGGACTCTTTGTTGCACGTTGGTTTCCGTGAAATAAACACGTTGACCATTCTGTAAATGTACCGCTAAGTGAACAACAGCTGGACTACGTTCATGTATCAGAAATGAAAGAATTCGCCAAACAGCTTCATTACTGCTTATGTATCTTCCAGCCTGATATTCTACGATTTCATCGAAATCTTTGATTTCGGACTGCAAGCCAAAAACTGCCATGTCACTGCCTTTGTTGACGTATTAACATATGTATTTGATTGCCTTTACGGAGTTACAGTATTCAACGTTTATGTGTGCATTAAATGTTTTTGATAATAAAGGGGAATATGGAACAACCCACTGGTTATCTACTTCGATGGTGGTACCGTTACGCTTCTTTATTATTGCTGTTTTACCGCCATCTTCAGTAGATCTTCTTCTATATTGTGGGTAACCATCATTGCCAGTAATTGTTTTGGGTACTAAAAGTCGAGGATATTGCTTTGTGCACCTTCCTTTGGCCATGCATGGTGAATTTTCGTTCAGTGCACCGCAAGGTCCATGTATCATATTTTTTACAATAATATCATGTAACCCCTTATCGACATTTTTATCAGGTATTTCAGCGGAAATCACATCATCAATTTCGTTTGAAGTAATTTTTTTATGTAGCCAGATTAGTATATGTGCGTGTGGCAAACCTCGTTTTTGCCATTCCACTGAGTACATCCAGCATCGCACTGACCCAAACACTTCATGTTTTACAAGGTAGTTTATCAGTGATTTCAACTTTTGCCGGAAGACACGTGCCGTAATGTCATGCCTATGAACCGCCGATTGTCCTTGAAGTAAAAGCTGCAGTATCTCGTCCCAAGATTGATTACATGTAAATGTAATAAATAAACCTGGACGACCATAGAGACGAACATACGCAATAGCATCTTGAGCATATTCATGCATATGATGGGGACTACCAGCATATGACGAAGGTAAAATTGTTAATCTTCCAACGTTTGTGGTATTACAGTCATTTATAACTGCATCTCGCAAATGAATGTATTGTTCAGAGCGGAGCTTGGTCTGATTCAGGCGGATATATAGCAAACGTTCTGATTCAATTTTAGCAAACATATCCACGACAAATTGGTGAAACAATTCACGGCATTTTAAAATATAATTTTCTTCATCCTGCCGAATCATTAGTCTATAGGAAAAATAATGCATTGCACTGCATTTCTTATTCATTTCTTTGTTAGTGGCTGGATTCATCAATTTAATATTAAAGTGATAGCCGTCGGCTCCATCCCAAAAAATGATAGGATATTGTAGGGCATCGTAGCATCGATGAGTTTCAGCAATTCTTAACAACTGAGCGTTTCGCTTATGTAGAATAATATCTCGAGGTAAAAACTGATCACCGACCATAACGATTGCCACTTCGTCGATAGTCGGAGCATTGTATCTACGCACATGTTGGCCAGGAGGCGTTTTGTCAGCGGAAATAACAATTTTATGAGTATCAGTAGGCATCAAATCGATGGCTGTTTTGAACAGACGCACTAACTTATTATTTTCGTGGAAAAGATGTTGCAATTGTTTGAACAGACGCACTAACTTATTATATTCGTGGAAAAGATGTTGCAATTGGGAAACGATTGTCCTTTCAACGTTGGGAGAAATTTCGCAACGTGCATTCAATTCAGAATTTCTATCACTGATGAAGTACAATTGTAATAATTTATGATTCTCGCCTGAGAATGGTAGAAGGGACCCTGCTTTATGATAAATTTGCCCTTTTACTTTGAAAGTAGACATAAATTGATCTGGATTTTCGATTTGGGCTCCAAACGACGTCATTTGGAAACATGAGTTGTATTGTCTGATTTTTGAAAAAAAACGCTTAGATTCTGACGTAGTTCCAGTAAGGAAAGTCTTCAATGGCTCTGGTGGTGCAGCCAATAGAGGAAGTTTAACTTTTCCTGAGGCGCAACACATTCCCATTGTTTCACCATTGAATTTCAAGGTCTTGCAATAGGGACAAATTTTAGACATTGTCCCGATTTGAACACATCTACTCAAGCTATAATCATCGACTGGGTTGTACCTGAATGCCAGGCGATAACTTTCAGATTGCTCTGATTCCTCGGCACGCTTTCTTTTCTTACTTTCTCTATCAGCAGCAAGCCTGTTTCCCTGCTGGTCTTTTGATTCCTCGGCACTCCTTCTTTTTTCACTTTCTCTTTTAGCAGCAAGTCTGCTTCTGCGTTGCTCTGGTAGTTCCTCGGCATGCTTTCTGTTCTTTCTTTCTCTATCAGCAGCAAGACTGTTTCCCTGCTGGTCTTTTGATTCCTTGGCACGCCTTCTTTTTTCACTTTCTCTTTTAGCAGCAAGTCTGCTTCTGCGTTGCTCTGGTAGTTCCTCGGCATGCTTTCTGTTCTTTCTTTCTCTATCAGCCTCAAGCCTGTTTCCCTGCTGGTCTTTTGATTCCTCGGCACGCCTTCTTTTTTCCTCGGCACGCCTTCTTTTTTCACTTTCTCTTTTAGCAGCAAGTCTGCTTTCGCGTTGCTCTGGTAGTTCCTCGGCACGCTTTCTTTTCTGACTTTCTCTATCAGCAGCAAGTTTTTTGGCATAGACTCTTTGAGCATCTTCATCAGTCATTGTAAACTTAAACATTAATAGAATTCTACGCGAACATATGTCTTATATAACTTGAATGACGTCACCTTCAAAGCAAAAATGATGGCAACTAATTTCATGACGTCAGCCGAAACATGACGTCACCTGATCCACGATCCACAGATCCACAGACAACTTATTTTTATATATATAGATATACTAGCTGTTGGGGTGGCGCTTCGCGCCACCCCAACACCTAGTTGGTGGGGGCGCTTCGCGCCCCCCCCAAGCCCCCCCGCGCGCGTAAGTCGTTACGCGCCATAATAGTTACGCGCCATTGTAGTTGTGTCCCTATGTCCCACCTGTGAATATAGATATATATATATATATATGGTTTTAACTACGTAAAACTTGCGAATATACAACATTCTTTGCTGTCCCATTGTCTTTGCATATAAATAGATTGTCAGGTTATCCCCCTGTTTCCCCCGGTGTCCCCGTTGTAGTTGTGTCCCTGTGTCCCGGTCGTCATTTATATTCCCTGTGTCCCGGGTCCCGGTCATCATTTGTATCCCGGTGTCCCGGTCTGTATATACATTCGTTTTTTAGTTTTGTTTTTCTCCTTTATTTTTTTCCTTTTTTTTTTCTTTTTTAGCTTATTTAGATTTTTAGATTTTTTAGTTTTTTTTATTAGTTTTTAGTTTTTATTTCTTTTTAGTTTTTTTGTCCCGGTCGTCATTTATATCCCCCTGTTTCCCCCGGTGTCCCCGTTGTAGTTGTGTCCCTGTGTCCCGGTCGTTATTTATATTCCCTGTGTCCCGGTCGTCATTTGTATCCCGGTGTACCGGTCTGTATATACATTCGTTTTTTAGTTTTGTTTTTCTCCTTTATTTTTTTCCTTTTTTTTTCTTTTTTAGTTTATTTAGATTTTTAGATTTTTTAGTTTTTTTATTAGTTTTTAGTTTTTTTTTCTTTTTAGTTTTTTTGTAGTTTTTACCTTCTTTTTAGTTTTGTTAATTTTTTTTTTTACTTGTGTCCTGGTCGTCATTTATACTCCCTGTGTCCCGGTGCTTTGTTGATTGCTAATCGAACATTCCTTTTGTCCTGGTCGCTTTCTCTTTGAGTGTCGTCATTTATTTTTTTCTTTTTTAGTTCTTTTAGTTTTTACCTTTTTTAGTTTTTTTTTAGTTTTTAGTTTTTTTAGTTTTTTACCTTTTTTTAGTTTTTTTAGTTTTTTAGCTTTTTTATTTTTTTTATTAGTTTTTAGTTTTTTTGTAGTTTTTGCCTTTTTTTTTAGTTTTTTGTCCTGGTCGCTTTCTCTTTGAGTGTCGTCATTTATTAGTTTTTTCCTTTTTTTTTTTAGTTTTTTATTGGTTTTTACCTTTATTTTAGCTTATTTTTCAGTTTTTTCCTTTTTTTTAGTTTTTTTTTATTTTTTATTTTTTTTAGTTTTTTACCTTTTTTTAGTTTTTTTAGTTTTTTTAGTTTTTTAGCTTTTTTACTTTTTTTATTAGTTTTTAGTTTTTTTTGTAGTTTTTGCCTTTTTTTAGTTTTTTCAGTTTTTTTTTTAGTTTTTTATTGGTTTTTACCTTTATAGTTTTTTTAGTTTTTTAGCTTTTTTATTTTTTTTATTAGTTTTTAGTTTTTTTTGTAGTTTTTGCCTTTTTTTAGTTTTTTCAGTTTTGACGTCACCTAATCCAGTTTTTTCAGGTGACGTCACCTGACACATCCATCCACACATCCATCCACACATCCACAGACAGACAACTTATTTTTATATATATAGATATATATATATATATATATATATATATATATATATATATATATATATATATATATATATATATATATACTAGCTGTTGGGGTGGTGCTTCGCGCCACCCCAACACCTAGTTGGTGGGGCGCTTCGTGCCCCCCCAAGCCCCCCCGCGCGCGTAAGTCGTTACGCGCCATATTAGTTACGCGCCATTGTAGTTGTGTCCCTGTGTTCCACCTGTGAATAGAGATAGATATAAATATATGTTTTTAACTACGTAAAACATGCGCATATACAACATTCTTCGCTGTCCCATTGTCTGTGCATATAAATAGATTGTCAGGTTTACTGACTCTTGAACATGCAACATATAATTGTCCATGGGAAAAACAATCCGTATTCAGATCTATACCTCATTATTCTAATGATGTGTCCCTGTGTCCCGGTCTTCATTTATATTCCCTGTGTCCCGGTCGTCATTTGTGTCCCGGTGTCCCAGTTTGTAATTTCTCTTTGAGTGTCCCGGTCGTCATTTATATTCCCTGTGTCCCGGTATCCCGGTCGTCATTTGTGTCCCGGTGTCCCGGTCTGTAATTTCTATTCGAACAATCCCTGTGTCCCGGTCGTCATTTATATATCCCGCCTGTGCCCCCAGCGTCCCCGTTGTAGTTGTGTCCCTGTGTCCCGGTCGTCATTTATATTCCCTGTGTCCCGGTCGTGATTTGTGTCCGGGTGTCCCAGTCTGTAATTTCTCTTTGAGGTTCCCGGTCGTCACTTATATTCCCTCTGTCTCGGTCGTCATTTGTGTCCCCGTCTGAAATTTCTCTTTGAGTGTTTTTTCTTTTTAGTTTTTTTTAGTTTTTTCCCTTTTTTCTTTTTTCAGTTTTCTTTTTCTTCTTTATTTTTCAGCGTCACTATGAAGTACATATCGACGAACCTTTGTTTTTTTAACTTAAATCTGGTAGGCATTGATGACCTTATCCAAGTCAAAATCCCAAACCCAATCATCATCGCTATCATTTTCAGTTTTGATTAGTTTTGACTCTCGCTGTCCAGGTGGATTTTCATCTAACTGCGCGGTTTTGCGTTCTTTAGCTGCAAGCCTGTTTTCTTGCTGTTCTTGTGATTCCTTGGAACGCTTTCTTTTCTTACTTTCTCTATCAGCAGCAAGTTTTTTGGCATAAACTCTTTGAGCAGCTTCCTCGGCTGTTGCCATTGTAGGTTCTTCAGTCATTTTACAATTAAACATTTTTCCGTGAACAAATGTCTTAAATACCGTTAATGACGTCACCGTCAAAGCAAAAATGACGACAACTAATTTCACGACGTCAGTCAACACAGAAACATGACGTCACCTGATCCACAGACAGACACACAGACAGATAACTTATTTTTATATATATACTAGCTGTTGGGGTGGCGCTTCGCGCCACCCCAACACCTAGTTGGTGGGGCGCTTCGCGCCCCCCAAGCCCCCCCGCGCGCGTAAGTCGTTACGCGCAATATTAGTTACGCGCCATTGTAGTTGTGTCCCTGTGTCCCACCTGTGAATATAGATAAATTTATATATGTGTTTCAAACTACGTAAAAATTGCGAATATACAACATTTTTGGCTTTCCCACTACTGGAAGCTTTCCGTTTCCAATTGCCAGCAATTGATCTGAAAATGTTTGACCAGAATCATCGTTTTGCAATCGGAAACGCATATTTGTAGTTAATTTTAATATTTTTACGTGTGCCCATAAATTAGAATTTTTCAGGCAAGCATTCATTTCGTCTGCAGGAGTTAAACTACGTAAAAATTGCGAATATACAACATTCTTGGCTTTCCCATTGTCTGTGCATATACAAAGCCGTATGCACTAATAATGACGTCATATGCAAACGCTCTTTTTACAAACAAACAAACATGCATACACACAACTCGTTTTTATATAGATAGATAGATAGATGGATACAATACAAATTAACTGCGTAAAACTTGCGAATATACACCATTCTTCGCTGTCCAATTGTCGCTGCATATAAATAGATTGTCAGGTTTACCGACCCTCGAACATGCAACGTACAATTTTCCATGGGAAAAACAATCAGTATTAAGATCTATACCACATTTTTCTAATGATTGACCTTGAGCTTTGTTAATGGTGATTGCAAATGCTAATCGAATTGGGAATTGCAATCTTTTAAATTGAAAAGGCAGATCCGTTGGAATCATGGGAATGCGAGGAATAAGAACAGCCTTACCCTCAAAATGCCCTGTCAAGATTGTCACCTTTATTAGGCTTTCCATTGTTTTTTTTTACGGCAAGTCGCGTGCCATTGCAAAGCTTTGGTGGGTCGCCTATTTTTAGTTGTAGCACGTGTGGTGGAAACCCTGAAAGATCTATGGAATTTAAAAATTCAGATGGATAATTAACCGCTTCATTTGGTTCCAAAACTGTGTCGACTGACTTGTAAAGGACTGCCTGGTCTCGAATCTTGGTCAAAACAATATTGTTTATTTCGTGGACGTCTATATTTTTGGGTGCGATAATCGCTCTTTCACTTAGCCATTTATTATTTTTTAGAATATTCGGAAATACTTTTTCAATCAATTCATTTTTGGACGTCACTAAATTACAGAAATCAGCAGGTAGTTGTGTACGTCCTGAAATTGAGTTTACTGGGAGCTTTCTGTTTCCAATTGCCAGCAATTGATCTGAAAATGTTTGACCAGAGTCATCGTTTTGCAATCGGACACGCATATTTGTAGTTAATTTTAATATTTTTACGTGTGCCCATAAATTAGAATTTTTCAGGCAAGCATTCATTTCGTCTGCAGGAGTTGATCTAGGTATTATAGGTAATGTTTGCCTGAAATCTCCCGGAAGCAATATTAATGTGCTGCCAAAGGGTTTTGACTTCCCTCTCAAATCTTTCAAGCATTGATCCAGAGCCTCGAGCGATTTTTTGTGTGCCATTGTGCACTCATCCCAAATAATAAATTTGCATTGCTGCAATACTTTACCCATCCCAGATCATTTGGAAATATTGCACGTGGGAGTTTCTGTAGAATGCAAATTCAGAGGCAATTTTAAAGCGGAATGAGCAGTTCTTCCACCAGGCAGCAATGTTGCGGCTATTCCGGACGACGTAATAGCCAACGCTATATCATTTTTTGATCGAATTGATGCCAGAATCAGTTTTATCACAAACGTTTTACCAGTACCTCCTGGCGCATCCAAAAAGAAAATTTCTCCAACGTTGTTATCGACACAATGCATTATCGTATCATAAAAGTCTTTCTGTTCCGACGTTAACTTGGAAATGTTATTTCGTACATACGACAATAGATCATTCGTACTGTAACTTTGTTCACGATCCAATTCTACACATGTCGAAACAGCAGCAATACGGTTAGGTGAAGGCATTCCCATATCCTGAAGAGGTTTGTTTGCCATACGTACGCACAAATCTTCTATAATAACTAAAGTGTAGTTATAAATTTCTGATGTAAAATCAAAAGTCATATTTGACGTCTCTAACTGTTTTCGATGGAGTATATCTTCGGACATTATTGACTTATATATTTATTTTTGACTTATTATATATTATATTATAGTTGTTAAAATGATGCCAAACAATGCACGAATTTGACTTGGGGTTGACGTTTCGCACGCGTCATTGATGCAGTTATCCCAGTGTTGGTCATTCTCCAATAAATTCAGAGCTTGGCATGCACTACGGTAAGTGTCATGTATAGTACCGTTTACAGTTCTCAAATACTCAAAGGATGTCGGACCGGGTACATTCACCAAAAGCAGGCGTAGAAAGAAGCATTCATGTTGATTGGGGTGAACGGTGTAGAGTCTTCCTATCGTGGTATCTTTGAAGATGGTAGGTTGGCCGTCGACTTACTTACCCTGTTTTCGACGTTCAAATACTTTATTTTTAGTATTCCACGTGTAATACGAAGGCACTTCAGTATACAGCAGTTTTTTTGCAAAAGAATCATTTTTGCAAAGCGAAAAAAAAGCTGTTAATGTTGTATCTGGTGGATTCAGGGCTCTTTGTTGCACGTTGGTTTCCGTGAAATAAACACGTTGACCATTCTGTAAATGTACCGCTAAGTGAACAACAGCTGGACTACGTTCATGTATCGGAAATGAAAGAATTTGCCAAACAGCTTCATTACTGCTTATGTATCTTCCAGCCTGATATTGTACGATTTCGTCGAAATCTTTGATTTCGGGCTGCAAGCCAAAAACTGCCATGTCACTGCCTTTGTTGACGTATTTACATATGTATTTGATTGCCTTTACGGAGTTACAGTATTCAACGTTTATGTGTGCATTAAATGTTTTTGATAATAATGGGGAATATGGAACAACCCACTGGTTATTTATTTCGATGGTCGTACCGTTACGCTTCTTTATTATTGCTGTTTTACCGCCATCTTCAGTAGATCTTCTTCTATATTGTGGGTAACCATCACTGTCAGTAATTGTGTTTGATACTAAACGTCGAGGATATATATATATATATATATATATATATATATATATATATATATATATATATATATATATATATATATATATATATATATATATATATCTTACGCCACTTATCAGTAAATAAATCAAAATCATTTTCCAAGCTATCAAGAATACTCGATGGTTTCAAATGATGAGAAAGACGGAAATTAGCCCCATTATTCATTATAATTTGAAGATCATCTTGTTTTATTATTGATGAGTCCCCTGTTATAACATGCTGGTAAGTGGAATTTACAAATGGGCGAAGTTGCTTACAGTTACAAACAGGTTTCCAATTTATATCACTGTCCAATCTTCTAAGTTTTAAATTATAATTAAAAATTATTTGCCCGTTAGTTTCTCAAAATTTACAAATTAAAACCGGACAATCATTATAATTCAAATTACTAAGAAGGGCCTGTTTCGCATTCCGCTGATTTAAAATTTCTGGTAAATTAATATCTTCAATCTGCTTACAAGTAAAATTAATAGGTAAATATAATCTGTTGTCCTTATTACCAATCTTATCAGACTTATTCCTTTTTGAAATAAATTTCGATTTAGTTAGAATGCAAATTGTATCGCGTATTACTTTAAAATTATATTCCAGAGCTGTATTATTCTCCGGAAAATCCAGAAAAGTTTGATTAAATTCCTCTTGGATAATTTATTTAGACATTTTATTACAGAAGTCATACCCTTAGATTCAAGTAGCTGGCATAGATCCATAAAATATATGTAAATCTAATTTATTTTTTCTATTATTTTTCATAGGTCCTCTTGATCGTTTTTACGTTTAGTAGGACAAGTAAAAGAAGGATGGTCCATAGAACCATAAATACATTTAACAAAAACATAAGACATGTCTCCGTATTTTGCTAAACGATTATTTAGCCCAAAAGGATAAGCTGTACCAAGATTATGGATCCAGAAATCCTCCTGTTAGCGTAATATATTATTCTTCTCTTCTTTATTGAAATTTTCTAACTCTTAATTTTCTAAAACTGTGATAGTTATATCTGATATGGAACACATATTATTATTAAATGTTGCACTATATAGTAATTAGTTTTTTCTTTATTAACTGTGGTCTTGTGTCTAGAAAATGTGTTATATATATTATTAGTTGTTTCCCCCCATATTGTAGGTAGCATTTATTACATTCTAATAGGTGAATTACATTAGTTGTTTTATAACTTGCATGCAATATTTTTATTATACAATGTACTCTTAACAGAAGTCCATGGGAAAGTAATTTTGGCAAAGATAACAACGACTCTTACACTTACTAACTTTCGACAAATCGTTCCAAGGCTAATATTCGGATACTGTTGTATTAAAATTTTAAGAAATAAATCCAAATCAAGCCAACATCCAAATTGAGGTCCCGCAATCAAAGTACAAAAATATAACTCTGATAGTCCTGAGGCTGGTAGTATCCTTATTTGTTCGTAGACGTTCCGCACGAAATCCTGGGGTTATAGGCCAACCAACAGACGAAAAGCATTGTTTTGAAGAACTCGTATGGGCCAGACAACGGAAGCAAATGTACCAAGACAAATGCTACTACACTACAAAATATATGGATGGACAAGGGAAAAATAAAGGAGGCGTAGGATATATGCAGGGAAAAAATGATTTACTTTTTTTCAATATGTCTCAGTTACGAGACAGAATTTTACTCATAGACTATACGTGAGATTTGAATGATAAAAAAAGGTGAAGGATACGGCATTAGACTTTACAGTCCGTAACGGCGGTGCTGATCTCCGTTTCTTGGCCCTTCAGCCAGGAAGTGCAATGGGGGGCTGGGGGCTAGCCAACCTGTGCTTTCACACACCCTTCCTGTTTACCTTCCCCAGATTTCTCCAGGTACCCATTTAGAGCTGGATCGACTCTGGCTAAGCTTACAGAGTCACGCCACTGACCCCCGTCCCAAACTGAAGAATTGGGTACACTTGGATTTGAACCCGCGTCCTCTCAGACAAGGGATCCCGAATCCAGCGTACCAACCCACTCGGCCAGGGCGGCCCTCATCAATATAAACCCCAGGTACTTAATCGATAAAGTACGCTTTAAAATCCCACAATGTTTAAAAAATGCATTAATCCAAGGATAAAAAACGAAAAATGGAGAAAAATGACAAATTTTTAGTTATCAAAATTAATCTTAAGCCTATCTTCCCTTAAACAAGAATGTAATCTATCCAAATTATCTTTCAAAGATGTCAGGAGTAAATTTTCCTTTTTTGAAGCACTGATAGCCACTGTGTTATCCGTAAATAATGACACAGTTTCATTCTGGAGACTTTTAGTCATGTTACTAATGCTGAAATAACAATTATGGATACGATTGGGCATATCATTAATAAACAAAAGAAAAGGAATTAATAAACAAAAGCCCAATAACAGATCCCTATGGAACATCCCCAACTTACTGGGCGTAATTCAAATTTTAAGCAATTCGTCTCTACAAACTGGTACCGGTTACTCAGGATACTCCATATAGAATCAAGAGCTTTACTTCGGATCCCATAAACTTAAAACTTTTCCAAGAGTAGATCATGGTTAACTGTATCAAAAGCCTTAATTAGGTCTAGAAATACTGCAGTCCTCTGTCTAAAGCCATATTAATAATACTTGTCAAAAATATCAATGCATCCTTCCTCTTCCTATTCTTCCGGAATCTAAACTGATTAATATTAAAAAGATGAAACTTCTCAAGAAATGTATTTAACTGAGAACTAAAACATTTTTCAATCAGACGAGAAATACTGGCAAAACTGATATTGGGCGATAATTACCAAGGTCATTCCTGTCACCACCTCTATAAGCCGGTGTCGCTCTTGCATACTTTAAGCAATAATATGAAAAAAACTTCGTTTTCTTAAAGAGTTAAAGAGGCTGCGTCCCAAAGTCGAACCTTAAAACGTACAGGAATTAGAAGAGGCAGTTGGGGGGCTGCCGCCCCCCAAACCCCCAGCTTTTAAAGACTCTTTTGTACAGGTTTTTTGTTTTTTTGCTAACCCCCAGCTCTTGGCTTCGGAAAGGCCCTCTTTTAATTAACAAAAAATTGAAATGAATGAATAATGGAATAACTTCGAAAAATGTTAAACACAAGAGGACAGGAGAACCATTGCGCCGAAACTAGTAATTAGTAACAATGAAGTCCCCCCCCCCAAAAAAAACCTGTACAAAAGAGGCTTTAAAAGCTGGGGGTTTGGGGGGCGGCAGCCCCCCAACTGCCTCTTCTAATTCCTGTACTTTTTAAGGTTCGACTTTGGGACGCAGCCTCTTTAACTCTTTAAGAAAACGAAGTTTTTTTCATATTATTTCTGTACGTTTTTCTACAATCCATGGTGGATGTAATTTAATAATTCCTATACTCCTCGTACAGGAATTAGGAGAGGAACTTGGGTGGCTGCCGCCCCCCCCGCTTTTAAATCATTGTATAAAATAGAAAAAAAATAGATAGAATGACCGAAATGTTTCTTTTGCTCATAAGAAGCTAATATTCTGTTATCTCTCAAATGATAAGCTGTCCAGGTGTTATCAAAATTTTTTTGATGTTGTGAAAAAAAACCGCCCGTAAGGGACTTGAACCCTTGACCCGAGGATTAAAAGTCTCACGCTCTACCAACTGAGCTAATAACTTGCATGTTTGTAAATATAACTTCTCAATAGCTTTTAAAAATTATAAATTAACATGGGCTCTTATCGAGAGAAATCCGTTAATTAAATAGCTAATGGGTGGTTTCTGGAAAACAGGGAAGGAGTTATCGGATCGAGCTGAAATTTCGCGGATAAGCTCCTGGGCCGTAGGGGACCTTAACTTGTGAATTTCAGCCCGATCGGACAACGTTAAAAGGGGTGGTTGGTTGGAGGGTTGAAACTTTCGGGGGGTTAAGATTTTCCTACGAAACTTTCCAGGAAAATTACTCGGAGAATTCCGCATCGAATGAGTCTTCGTACACCCAGATCCGATGTCGGATGTGACCTGTAGGCGTCTAGGAAAAAAAAGTAAATGAATTTTAAGTGGCTATGCGTGGTTTCTGGAAAACAGGGAAGGAGTTATCGGATCAAGCTGAAATTTCGCGGATAACTTCCTGGGCCCTAGGGGACCTTAACTTGTGAATTTCAGCCCGATCGGACAACGTTAAAGGGGGGCTTGGGTTGACAGGTCGAAACTTTAGGCCATATTTTCCCCATGAAGAGAAAGTTGGAGGGGGATGAAATTTTGCAGGTTTCTTAGTTGGAGCTCGGGCTACGAAATGCATCCCTCCCCATCCGTCTGCGACCACTGGAACCGAAGATCGCTTAACATTGTTGTGTGTCGCCTCTTTATAGAGGCACGAGTGTGCCTCCTTGATCTGGAAACAAACCTTGTCCAAAACAATCTTTGATTAATGGTGTTAGGATGCTAGATATAGATGAAAAAATACATTTCAGAATTTTTGATCAGACGAACTATTATTCATGGCGTACATTGTATCCCTTATCGCGTCTACGGTAATCAACTTTAGACGCAATGATACATCTATAGGGGGCGGTAAAGTGGATCCAAAAGGTGAGTCTTTCGGAAATGAAAAAATCGTTTTGGACCTACTGAAATAAACTGATTTTGAAACTCATTAAAAATCATTGTAGCTGTGGCCTCATTTACTATCCCTTCAGACGGTAGTGTATTAGGATTCTGACCCATCAAACTACGGATTATTTGTCAGGTCTTCAATGAGTTTTCTTCAGCTTCCTTAAATTGAAAGCCTAAATAGCTCTTTTTTAGCCTCACAGAGAAAATTATTCAAACCATTATGAAAAACACGGTAACCATTATGAAAAACACGGTATTGTTCTTTATTTTCATCCTTAGGTTGAAAAAGCTTGTAACTTAAGCAATCTATCTCTTAAATTTATTTTCCCAAGAAGATCTTGTCTTATCCATGGCTTCTTAAAGCTATTCATGGTTTCCATTAACTTAGTATATTTTTGGGACTCATCCTCTACTGATATTTTATACGAAACAAAATTCTTTAGCCTATACATAACACTTTATACAATGTATAGTGTCATTGCAATACTATCGTATGGTTCCATTGAAACTGATATCCCATGTAGCTGAACCCCATGGAAATGAACACAAACTGAGTCCTTATATTTTTGACCTCTGGTGGAACTGAGCCCCATATAACTGAGCCTTCGAGTAACTGAACCCCTATAAAACTCAACCCAAGCCTGTTGAACATACCCCTCATGTGACTCGACTCCCTTGCAACTAAAACCTTGTTTAACTGACCCCTGTGGAACTACACCAAATCCAAGTGAACCCCTGTGCAACTCAACCTGCATTTAGCTGAATCCTTGTGCAGCTAATGACTTTGCATTGACCTGAACCTTCATACAACCCAACCCTCTTTTGACTGGATCCACGTACAACTCAATACCAATTTAAGTAAGCCTTAATGCAACTGAACCTTCACTCAACTCATTATCTGTGTGAATCAATATCATTCAGGTCAACCCTCATTCAACTTGACCTCCATCTAGCTCAACCTTCGGGCATTCAGCCTCCCATTTATTTCAAGCCCCATTCAACTCAGCTTCCGTACAATGCAAACCTCTTTTGAGTCAATCTACATTCAACTCAACCCCCGATTACCCAAGACTTGTCTGACTTAGCACCTGCATTCAGAGGTATATAGCTCACTCAGCTCAAATAAAGAATATAACTAGAAAATGAGTTTTAGCCCGTTTTACCAGAGCCAACAAAACCTGACTCAAATGAAACAGTCTTTTAATTATTGGTTAGTTCTTGTAATTTTTTTTTAAATCTAATCTTTGTCAATACAAAATACCCCCGCACCCAATTTTTTCTATTAAACAACATACTATTCTTTTCTCCTATGTATTTGAAAAGTAACGAAACTTCTCATGTCCATGGCCAAACCCATTTGAAGGTCATAGTTGCAGCAACCGTATACCCTAGTAAAGAAAAACCACGGCCTGTATTAGCCAAATCTTTTAAAATATGTCAAAAACAAACTTTATTTCGTAAGAAAACCTTGCTGTTTACGGTGAAACTTTTTATTGTTCTAAAAAGTAGAGTTGTGAGAAAGGGTCAAACTTAAGCGTAAAGAACAGGGGGCTTCGTGGAAATAGCGCCTTTCAGGGGCTACTCCCCTGAAAGAACAATTAATATCTATATACAATCAATACCAATATATATTCCTGGTCAGAAGACAAAAATCAATATCTAATCTTAGAGCTAAGATTCAAACTCAACGACCCTTTCTCCTCCCCCTTCAAATATTTTAAAACAAATTAATTCTAATATTTGATAAAGTACAGTAAAAGGAATCAAAATATGGTCATTTAAATGGAGACTGAATGAACAAGGTTGCTACCAATTCAAGAAAAATGATCATGGTGTAATAAAAAAGAAACTACAACCAAGGCAAGTGTACCGTCAAAGGGAACCAAAATATTACGCTCGTGACACTTGCGTTGCTTCCTTTCAGTGAAAAGATCCTCTTTACTTAAAAACGCATTTTATCACCCAAACGGTAATTTGAACGGTAAAGGTTTTTTTTTCTCCTGGAAGATCCAGAAATCTGTGTCTTGTGAGATCCCAGTTGCATAGAATTTTTCAGCGTTTCTGGTTTCTTCATCATTGCGAATTCAGATTCAACCAGGATACATGAATTCTGAAAACCAGGATACATAACTACTGAAAATCCAAACGCATTCATTACTTCGACACAAAATATGTGAGCCAAGAAAACCCACTGGAGTGTATACCTTTTAAGGTTTGGTATCTACATAGCATTGCGACCTGGTCAAGAAAAAAAATGTATCGGTAGCAAAATATACCACTCCCGAAGCTTCGCATCACTTGCTGCCTTTCAATAAATGAGTCCTTGTTACGTAAAAATACACGCATTGTTGATGCTATAATTTTCTTTTCCAATGAACGATGTAAGATTTGCTATTCTGTTGGATGTCTGGTGCGTAGAATTTTTCAGCGCATCCTGAATTGCCTTCAGTGCGATATCAACTGAATCCCTTTGTAAGAAAGACCCGTTTTGTAAATTGTAAAGTACCAGACCATACGCGTTACAACATTTACTGGCCCAAAAAACGCAAACTTGTGAGCGAATGACTTCTCTGGCATATTTCCTGGGATAGATTTCATTCCATATTTCACGGAATAGAGAGCGATTGCTCTTTTTAGAAATCCATTGCCCTTTTTTCCTAAGCAGCCGTTCAAATTTTGCCATTTCTTCAAGAAAAATCTCAATGCTTCCGATTTTCAAAGAAAATCAATTTTAGGTTAGGTTGTTGGTTTCTTCATCAAGCAAATTAATCTTTTTTCCCTTCCCATTTCTTTTCGCCAAACTGTATATTTTTTAACCTCCGTTATCAGCAAGAAAGCTGCATATAGCAGACTGATTATATGTAAATGGAACCTTATTTTCAGATCTGCTTTGAGAAGTTTTATTCCTAACTACTTTTCTGCGTCTCACACCACATTATGGGCATTCACGTTACGAATTGTTTACACAGACCTTACACCCCCTTAAATTCAGGGAAGTTTCAATCGCATGAGCTGTCAGTTTTCTTGGAAATACTTTAATCAAGCCCTGAACAACAGTAAGATATGTTGTTCAGTAATTCTGCAAATGTTATAAAATCCAATTGTGGGATCTTTCTTCAGTGTCGTATGCATATTGTCTTCTATACAATTTCCACACAGCTGCAGCTAATGTACAGAGTATATTTTGCTTGATAATCCAGTATCATTTCTTGCCCCTAACGATGGGTCCTCAGTTCGAAGGCACAATATCTTCTATACCAGGATTATAGTTACTAATCCTCTATGAACAAATGATTGTAACTTGCCTTTTTGTTTTGAGATGTAGCGCTTCATGGGATAAATGGGGTCTATACTATCGCATTTCTGTAGGAACCAAAATAGACTTAGCATCTTTCCAGTTCACCACAAGTACAAAACCATCTGATCAATGGCCAAGGTCACTTCTCCATTTCTTCAGAAACTGCTCATCTTCAATCAGTTCCCTCCCTCACAAACTATTTTCTGAGATTACATTTAGCTCGAAATCTATGTGTATAAAATGTCACCAGGAGGTGAACACCCTGTGAAGATATTAGTAGTATTCCTTCAATACCTTCAAGAAGTGCCTTATCCCTGGACTACACAAGTCCCCTATCTTGCCATTCCATGAGAATCCTATCCAGTTATTCAATGACAGCCATCAGGAACAAATTACATAGTAGGGAATATTTTTCAAAGAGATACAGGTGATTGTAATGTCATAGGCTTTGCGTCTTACATAATAGAGAGCGTGCAGAAAAACCTACGCGGGCAAGGGCTTTCTTACACCAAGATTTCCGTGATTGTACCTAATGAAATTTAGCCATTACATTAAAGGGTTTGCAGGATACGTAAAAGGAGGGCCAAGAGAGCCAGGAATAAAGCTGTTATGAAATGGGGTTTGCTTACTTTTAGTTGTTACGTAATAGGACTTGACAGAGGGCCATGAAAAAAGCTATTACATAATAGGTTTTTTACTCTTCGTTGTTACGTAAAAAGGTTTGTTTACTTTTGGTTGTTACTTAATATGGAGTGTTAGAGTCTACTAGTCAAGCAGGAGGATTTTATTCAGACATATTCTTAAAGGCATTTTTTACCATTTCAAGACATTTCAAGGCATTTTTGAGACATTTTTATTCAAGACACCCCAAGAAGTTATTTGAGACATTTTCTTCAAGATGTTTCAAGACATTCTAGACCGTTTTTTAAGATGTTTCCTTTTTTAGTTCTTACGTAATAGGAGAGTGTTTACGTATGTTACAGATGACAAATTCACGCGTGACTTGTGGGGGATCCCTGTTAGTAACTCAGGGGGAGACATATGGGTGTTACGTAATGACAGTTCACACATGAGATGTTACATAATACTTTAAGAGATTTCATTTTCTTTCAATGTGTTTCTCTCAGGGAACCTATATATTCTAAAGCTATTATATCCACATTAAGATTCGAAAGGGCCATTTCCATCCATAAGAACGTAGCCACCAGTTCCAAACGCCGAGGAATTTATGTCCCACTCCCTAGAATGCTTAAGCTATTGATTACGTTTTTGCTATGGCTGCAATTGACTATGCCTGCAATTGACTATATTCTATGACTATAAATTGTCTACATTTGGTATGCACCTTTATGCTAAGTAATTTTTTAGAGTGTTCAGAAAAAGTACTATCAGAAATAACATCAAAGAGAGAGTGCCATTATTGCGAGAATATGCAACACTTTCACACATAATCAAAAGTTTTTTGTTTTCCTCTTTAATACACAGACCTTTACACTCATATTGAGACAATTTCTAATGAGCATACCTATATACGTAGGCTAAAAGATGCTTAAAAGAGAATGGGTGTTATTAGGGATAAATTTAATTCTTATTAAGACACTTTTCTGAGAGGTCTTAATGAAAATCCCACATTTCACTGACTGGATGTTAGATTTCAGTCTCCCCGCTGCCAAAACATTCATTTAATACCTCCCACCTTAACTTTAAGCTGTAGAACATATTAGTTAAAAATATTAACGGCACCTTTGAAATATGTTGCTACCCTATGGCACCTCGATGATACTTATTATCACTCTTAAGAACTTTACCGAATATTTTCATGATACAAATAAGATTTAAATCCATTGATTCACGTTTTTCCCAAGCTATACCTCCGTGATAAACCATGTCAATTCAAACCACCGAGTAATAATATGACTGGTCTCCTAGCACTCCTAAGACCTCATCTTTCCTATGACATTTTCTTGATACAAAATTATGCTTCAACTCTATTAAGGTTATCCCCGACACTACTACGTCAGCTGAAACACTTGCTAGTTGAGCTATGGACGATAGCTCAACTAGCAAGCTCAACTATGCTCAATCTTTAGGAAAATTTCCTAAAGATTGGAGACTATCAGTGCTTATACAGGTATATAAAAAGAGAGACGAGGCATTCTACTCCAACTACCGATGTGTTTCACTAATAGACCACACCATGAAGTTAATTTGCATAATTGTCCTCAACCGTTTCAAGGACGCCCGAGACAAGTTGACAAGACCAGAAAAAAGAGGTTTAAGACCTGACAGGGGCTGTCAAGAATATGTTCTTACCCTCCACTTTATCCTGCAGCAGAGCGGGAAAATATAACTGCCTACTTTCATCACCTTCATCAATATGTTCCTGCTTTTGACTGCCTTATCACAACCGAGCTTTGGAAGATCATGGGGAAAAACGGTGTAGCCAGCAGAACGGACCAAGATACTTAATATAGCCTATGTGTACAGTTACAAAAGTTCGAACTGCCAACGGTAAAACGACGAAATTTGATGTTGAGTCAGGAGTCTAGCAGGGATGCCCTTCTTGCCAACTCTGTTCAATTGCATAATAGACTGGATAATGGTGACTTCGCTTTGTACCAGCAAAGGGTTTGTTGGTGGTCAGAGAGAAGACAACCTGATGGCCGTGAAAGACCTTGACTTCGTAGACTATATGGGTCTCATGTGTACCTCTTCGGCTAAGCTCCAAAAGATGGTAAACGACGTCTAATGTAAATCAATGAAAGCTGGCCTCATGATGAGCAAGTATAAGACAAGAGTCATGAAAATAAACACCCAGAAACACCCAAATATTCAACTAGAGGGTGAAACCAATGAAACTTTTGTAGAGTTCTGCTACCTTGGTTCTATCCTAACCCCAAATAGAAGCGCAAAAGCTGACATTAGAACCTAATAGGAAATGCATAGGGTGCATAGGGTTCTGCTACCTTGGTTCTATCCTAACCCCAAATAGAAGCGCAAAAGCTGACATTAGAACCTAATAGGAAATGCATGAGGGAACCCAGAAGGTTCCCTCTCGGTAGTAAAAAAACAATAACGACTGAAATACCTTGGACAGACACTACGATGGCCAGCCGGTGCCATAGCCCATAATGTCCTCACCTGTGATCCCTTTCCAACCTTGGTCTCACAAACATCTTCTTTCCCCTTTGCATTTTTTGTAATACCAAGGTACCCAAAGAAAGGACAAGGTGCCCAAAGAAAGGATCTCCGGCAAACATTCAAGATTGACAAGGATCACTGGGGTGGCTTCCGCCGAGACGGGTGTCATTTGGATAAGGACTGGCTACAGATTGCAAAAGAGGCTGCTGCTGACAGATCGCGTTGGACTACGTCAGTTAACCCATCGTTCATTGGACCTGGTCAGGATGGATTATCGTCTTCATCTCGCCCAAAGTAAGAATTTAAGTTCAACTCCATTAGTACGTCTTTCCATGAGCAAATCACTTCTCGGTGCCCCCTCTAAAAAACTATTCACATCATCGCCCCTTGGCATTATAAACCGTCCCTCTTGGCACTCTTTGGCACCAGTCCTCATCATTTCAGCATTTTTTGACGTTTAAGTACCCCTACAGATATATTGTTTTTATATGTGTAAATATTATTTTCTGACAATGCCTAACCTTTGCTACACTATAACTAGCCAACCGGCACTCTCTACCACCATCTCATCATTCATAAGGCATTTTCAAGATATTTTTTTGTTAAAAACCACACATTAAGGCTATTGGCTCAGGTTTTTGCAACCCAACCCTGGATAATACACCGTGTCAATTCAAACCACCTTGCCACGCCAATACTGACCCATTGACACCTCCTCATAGTTCCTAGGCCATTTTTAGATAATTTCTTCTTAAAAATCACGGATTAAACCCAGTATTTCATGATTTTTGCAACCCTGTCCTCTGTGATACACCCAGTCGATTCATACCTCTGTGCCACACTATTACCGACCTTGTGGCACATTCTGGCACCCCTTATCACTCCCAAGACTTTTTCCAGATATTTCCTTGTTAAAAATAATGCACTAAAAACATTGGTTTGTGTTTTTTTCATGACATTCCTCTTTGATGCACCATGTCATTTCAAGCCACTGTTCCATACAATTACTTGCCTTTTGGAACCCTCTGGCAACCCATCAATATTCCCAAGACATTTCTGTTTTTAATAAGTTGATAACCAAATCCGCCACATCCCACTTTTGACACCCGGTTTCTACGTGTCCATCTCTGATTCTGCTGGTTTCCACCCCGGTTCAACCGATTACAGCTCCTACTATGTCGCCTCCAATCCCAACTCCAAATCAGCTCTAGTTGCGTCAGATCTAGACTCCCCACTTCTGTCTTCGTATTCCTAAATTTCGATCCTGCAAATTTTCCAAGTTCACCATTTCCCAGATTTTGTATGAGGTTACCTCCGTTCTAATTTATGGCTGGCAAATGGCACCCCTCTGATAAACAAAATCGTGCCTAAGGGGTTTTCATCCTCTTCCCCACAAAAATAACTTTATAGTTAAAAATTACCATTGTTTCTCTTATTTGTTTCTCGAAACGGAAACATACCATTTTATTTCTAAATTCTAATTTTCCAATGTAAATCCGGCCTGTGACGCTGAATGGCTAGCATGTGGCAGACTCTAGCATGCATTATTGCATACAGGGAATTTTTCGGTCATTTTTCTCCAAAAATATTCGTTTACCCTAGAATCGATCCTTGAAACTTTATGAAAAAATCCCTCTTATCTTTTCCTCTGATGACTCTTAGCAATTGAGACCAATGTGGCACAACTTACCACCCCAATAACACCCATTGTTGCACAACCTAAGAAATCACAAATTCTTATTCTAAAATACAAAAGATTCACTACAAAAAAAATTATTCTTACAAAACAGAAAAAAACAATTCTTACAAAACTACATCTTAAGAAATGACAAATTCTTTTTACATCATTAATAATTCTCATGTAACAAAAAATTCTTACAAAACAAAATTACATCCTAAGAGACCACATATTCTTTGTATAAAATACAAATACTTCTTAATAAACAAAAATAATTCTTACAAAATAAAAATACATTTTAAGAAATAACAAATTCCTCTTACGAAGCAAACTTTTTCTTACAAAATAAAAATACATCCTAAAAGATCATAAATTAGTCTTACTAAACAAAACACTTTTTATACAACCAAAATTAATTCTTACAAAGCAAAAATGTATCCTAAAAGATCAATAATTCTTAATACAAAATAAAAATGCTTTTTACAAAACTCTTCTCGTAAAAAAATTCTCGTAAAAATTTGAAAGTCATCTTCAAATATGCTTCTTATAAAGCAACACATACACTAGTTTTGTAAAAAATGATTTTAACAAAACAATAGTACTTCCAAAAAACACAAATTACATCATACAAAATACTTCTTACAAAACAAAAAATTCTTACGACTCGAAAATACATCCCCAAATCACAAATTCTTCTTTGAAAATATAAAATATTTCTTACGAAACAAAAATATATCTTAAGAAATCACAAATTCTTCTTACGAAGTAAAAAATAATTCTTACGAAACGAAAATATATTTCAAGCAATCATAGGCCCTTCTTACAAAATATATCCTAAAATTCACAGATTGTTCTTACAAAATAGAAAATACTTGTTTGAAAACAAAAATACTTCTTACAAAACAAAACAAAAATTCTTACAAAACAAAAAAAAAACATCCTAAACAATCAGAAAATATTCCATCCTTATACAAAGTTCTTTTTTCAGCATGAAAAATACTTCTTACACAAAACAAATAATTCTTAAAAACCGAAAATATATCCTAAGAGATCACAAATTATTCTTAAGAAATACTTCTTAAAAAAAAACAAAAAATAACACAAGACAAAATTACATCCTAAGAAAACACCAAATCTTCTTAAAAAGCAAAAATAATTTTTTAAGAACGACAATACATCCTAAGTAGGCTAATCAAAAATGGTTCTTACAAAATACAAAATACATCCTAAGCAATCAGAGATTGTTCTTCCAAAATACTTTTTACAAAACAAAAAAAAAATACTTTTTACATGGTAAAAAATAATTCTTACAAAATAACATCCTAAGAATTCGCAAATTCTTCTTACATTATACACAATACTTTATACGAAACGAAAATTCTCATAAAACAAAAATATATCCTAAAAAACAGAGATTGTTCTTTAAAAATACAAAATAATTTTTTTACAGAAAAATAGTTCCTACAAAGCAAAAAAATATTCTTACAGAACAAAATAAATTCTATGAAATCACAAATTCTTCTTATATCATACAAAATATTTCTTACAAAACTAAAAATAAGACTAAGAAAACAATATACAATCTAAAAATTCAGATACTCTTCTTACAAAATACAAAATACTTGTCACAAAATAAAAAATACTTCTTACAAAGCAAAATGTATTTCTTGCAAAACTAAAATACATCCTAAGAAATCACAAAGTCTTCTTACATCATAAAAAATAATTGTTAAGAGCAAAAACTACTTCTTACAAAACAAACAACACTAAAAAACCATAGATTTTTCTTACAAAATACAAAATACCTCTTGCAAAACAAAAAATACTTCTTACAAAGCAAAAATAATTCTTACAAAACAAAAATGCATCCTAAGAAAGCACAAATTCTTTTTGCAAAATACTAAATACTTCTTACGATACAAAAAATAATGCTTACAAAACAAAAATGGATCCTGTAATCACAAGCTGTTCTTACAAAATACAAAATACTTGTTACAAAAAAGGAAATTCATATAAAACAAATTAATTTTTACAAAACAAACATACATCTTCTACATATAATTATAAGAATGCATAATTACTACAAACGAAAGGTTTGTAATAATTATGGATATTACATCCAAAGAACCAAAGGTTCTTCTTACAAAATACAATATAACTTTTACAAAACAAAAAATACTTCTTATAAAGCAAAAGAAAAATCCTAAAAAACGAAAATAAATCCTAAAAAAGCACAAATTCTTATAAGAAATACTAAATACTTCTTACGAAACAAAATTTAATGCTTATAAAACGAAAATTCATCCTAACAGTCACAAACTGTTCTTACAAAACACAAAATACTTGTTACAAAAAAGTAATTCTTATAAAGCAAATTAATTCTCACAAAACAAGCATACATCCTAAAAGATCAGAAATTCTTCTTTAGAAAATACAATATTTTTTTTCCAAAACGAATGTAATTCTTACAAAACAAAATGCACCCTAAACGATCACAAATTCATATGACAAAAACAAAAACACTTCTTACAAACCAAAAACAGTTAATACAAAACAAAAAACAAAAATATATCATAAAAGTCAGTGATAGTTCTTATAAAATGTAATATTCCTACTACTGCCATCCATTTTTTTCACTTATAGATGACTAAACGTTTCGGCTATCTTAATTTTTAACAGTTAGACACATATGAAGTGGGAATCTATCAGGATTCATATAATTGCATTCTAGTTAGATTCGGTTAGCCTACCTCACTCCGCTAAGTAAGCCTAAATGAACTTAACTACAATGTAGCTTTTATCATGGGTTTGTACTGTGGCGTGAAATGACATGGTTTATAATGGAGGGTTGGTATGCAAAATAAAACTGATGGGTTTAATTTATTATTATAACAAGAAAATATCTGGAAAATGTCTTAGGAGTAATGAGGTATACCCACAGATCCCAGAGAGTTAGTAATAGTATAGGTGTGAATGGACATGGTATATCACAGAGGGTTGGGTTGAAAAAAAGCAATGGATTTAATACCTGATTTTAACAAGAACATATCTGAAAAATGTCTTAGAAATGATAAAAAGGTGGCACAGGATGCCAGTGGATCGGTAATAGTGAGGCACGGTGGTGTGAATTGACATGATTTATCACGAAGGTTGGGTTGCAAAACATGAACTAAGAAATTTAATGTGTGATTTTTAACAAGGAAACTTCTGAAAAATGTCTTAGGAATTATGAGGTGGTGGAAGGGGGTAGTAGCAGGCCAGTAATAGTAATGCACAGGCTCGCATTTGTCAGAGAATAATATTAACAAAAATAAAATATGTAACTATCAGGGTGTTCAAACGTCAAAAAACACATAAATGATAATGACGGGTGTCGAAGGATGCCGCATAGGGCAGTTGCATAATACCATGGTGGTGTGAAGTGTATTTTTAGGAGGGGGGCAAGAAGGGGTTTGTTTACGAAAAACACGTACCAATTGAGTGAAAGCATAATTTGCTTATCAATAAAGTGTCTGAATATGTGTTAGGAACAATGAAAGGGTGGCAGGGGACCAGTCATAGCGTGAGATGGTGGCATTAATTGACACGGTGTATCACGTAAGAGTAAATTGCGAAAAATATGAATCAATGGATATCATGATAATATATTAAAAATATTTTAAGAATGATAATATGCATCATTAGGGTGCCATGGGGTAGCCACATATTGCCAGGGTGGCGTGAATTACTCAAACTAACATGTTTTATTAAAAATAAGGTGAGAGGTGTTAAATGAATTTTTCAGCTGTTCACTGACTAAAATCTAACACCCAGTCAATGAAAAGTGAAATTTTCAATGATGTCCCTCAGAAAAAGCCTTAATAAGGTTTAAATTTGTCTTTCATAGCAAACCCATCTGGAGTCGGTTGCTAGGTTGGGCTAGTCACCTATTGTCGCAGTGGGATGAACTGTCTGGACTAGCATATTCTATAGTTTAAAGTTAAGCTGAGAGGTATTTAAAGAATTTTTGGCTTTGGGGGGAGCAAAAGCTAACGCTCAGTCAAAGAAGGGAGGTATTTTCATTGTAAGCTCTCACAAATATCTATATGTGGCTTAAGTTTACCTCCTGCAAGATCATGAGAAATTTAAAGAAAAAATATTATTAAAATGTACGCTTATTAACTGGGGTACAAAGTCTTGGCTCAAAGGAACGGGGCATTTTCATTGAAAGCCCTAAAAACATCTTAGTGTGGTACTAACGAGATTATTTGAAATTTGAAGATGAAAAATTATTAAATTGTGCATTTTTCTACCAGGGGGGGATGCATAGTCTTGGTTCAAATAAAAGCAGCATTTCATCGAAAGCTATTAGAAACAGTTCTAATAGGGCTTAAATTTACCAGTAACGAGATTATAGGAAATTTGGAGAGAAAACATTATTAAAATGTGTTTGTCAACCTGAGGTGCACAGTCTTGGCTCAAAGAGACGAGGCATTTTCATTAAAAGCTCTTAAAAATATCTTAACTTGAATTAAATTTACCTCTAACGAGATTATGCGACATTTGAAGAGAAAAGATTATGTAAATTTGTGCTTGTCAACTGGGGGTACATAGTCTTGGCTCAATGAGACGCATCATTTTCATTCAAAATTTTCAGATATAGCACATAATAGGCCTTTAATTTAGTCCCAAAATCAACCCAACCCTTTGGAATTGGTTGCTAGGAGCCCCCGGTTTTCTTTATTCTTGTTTCTTTTGCTTATATTTTATCCTATGTCAGGGTTTTTCACGCTTTGCTTTTTTTCCGCTGTTGTGTTATGACTGTTTTCTGTGTTTTAATAAGGATTTGCAAATTCATTTTTATTAATAAAATTGTAGAAATCCTTTTGATTTATTGATCCAAGATAAAACTTCAATATATTTCTCTAATGAACCTTAAGCATCTTGTCGCAATAGTATAGTTATGTTCATTCAAGAATGCCTTAACACACGTGTAAACTTCATGTAGTAAAGAGGAAAATTAAAATTTTTTTAATGTATGAGGGTTTAGCCTATTGCAGCCATGGTACCCTCACTTTTATTTCATCTCTGATAAAACTCTATAAAGCATTACTTAACATCCAGGTGCATACAGAGTGTAAGTAATTTCTAGAAAATGAATTTACTCTCTTCATCTCAATTATTGAAGTCGTAGGAAGCACGTAATCAATTGCTTAATCATTCTAATAAGTAGGACAGGGATTTTTACGCGTGTGGGACTGGCTGTTTCGTAGAACTTATTTTTTGAATCAAAATAATAGGAATAGATTGCTGGTTCAGCTGTCTATGGCTGCATTCCATTGGATAGAAATGGCCCTTTCAAATCTTAATATGGACATAATATCTTTTGAATATAAAGGCTCCATGAACAAATCGCCTTTATAGAAAATTAAATCTCTTAAAGTATTACGTAAAATCCCACGTGTGCACCGTCACTACCTAACATCCACATGTGTGTCCTCCTCAGTTACAAGTAGGCGTCTCCTATGGGGGCAATAAGAAACTAGTCACATTTGAATGTGTCATCATTAACATAAGTAGACATTCTCCTATTACGTGAGAACTAAAGAAATTTTGAAGAAAATTATCTTAGAAAACGTCTTGAAAGGCCTAGAAACTTCTTGAAAAAATGTTTAAGAGAAAAAATCTTTTTAAACGAATTGGGGTTTCTTGAAATATCTTGAAGAAAAATGTCTTGAAATGTCTTGAAAAGTCTTGAAATGAATTTTTTTTAGAATAACTCGAAATATCTTAAAAGGTCTTGATAAAATTTCTTGCAGAAAAATATCTTAATAAAACCACCATGCTTGACTAGTGGACACTAGCATTCCCAATTACGTAAAAACCAAAAGTAAACAAACTCTATTATGCAAAACCAAAAGTAAGCAGCCCTATTACGTAGTAGTTTTCTTGACCCTCTAACTAATCCTCTTGCGTAACGACCAAAGTAAACAGTCCATAACCTAGAGTAAATAAACCCTATTACTTAACAGCTTTTTTCCCGGCCCCCTTACAGGCCATATGACTTAATAAACAAAAGTAAACAAACCCTATTACGCATCATATTTGTATGGTCCTTAAAAAGTCCTATTATACAACATACAAAATCTACTACGTACCACCTAAACTCCACTAGGTAACAATCACGGTAACCCTGAGTAAGGAAGACCTGGCCCTTGTAAGTTTCTTACACAATCTAGTATGAACCACGCAAAGCCTATGATGTTACAATCACCTATATCTCTTAGGGCTCTCATGGAATAGCAGGATAGGGTACTTTTGGAAGGTATTGACGGGATATTACTGATATTATCAAAGTAGATAGTCTGCTTGGTAGAATTCGTGACTACGCTCAGAAACTCATTCACAACTTTTGTTCCTCCAGGCCTCACATTGTCTGCCCTGCAAACTCGACCTCCTCTTAGAACGAAGCTAAAGACCCATTATTTATACCCAAATTCTTATTGAATTTCTATAATAAACATCTTTCATCTGTGCCGACTGAAAAGGGAACCGTCTATTTATCAGTTTATAGATATTTGGTGAATACAAACTATTGAAGACTTGAAATAATAGTCTCTAGAACTGGATAGACCTTAGCCACTTTGTCACATCTGTTCAAGAAATGATTGTCGACAAAGTCTAAATACTTTTTATGTGTAAGAAACGGTAACGAATCATTGTCTTCCTGACCATTGAAATAAGTAGGGGAGACCGGGGCGCCTTCGGTCACGGGGTGCCTCCGGTCACCCCCAATAACTCATTTTGAGTTTACGTATTTTTATGCTAGATGGCACTGGGGAGGTTGTTTATCCAAGGCGGATGTCCGAAGAAAATTTCCCTCAATTAGCTTCAGCCAGTTTAGCTGGAGAGAGTTTCGTACCATTTTTTTTGCGAAAAGTAAGTTTCTCTACTTCTGTTTGAACCTAGCCTTCCCCTTCTGTTTGGCATGGATTTCGATGATTAAATTTGTATACACATAGAAATGATAGGACTAGAAGATAGTGGTATTTCTAAGGAGAAATCTTTCTCTGTTTTCGGGTCAGAAAATAAGTTTGACAAAATGGCGGCTGGGGCACCTTCGGTCAGTCCACGACGGGGCACCTTCGGTCGCTGACCGGAGGCACCCCAACCTGATGAATAACGTAACCTTACCAGTTTTAAGTTAAAGATAGGTCTCTCTACAATTCAATTGTGGTTAACATTGATTCTCCCAGCATAGAACTAAAGTAAGGTGTACCAAAAGAGTTTGTTACTTTCAGAACGAGAGAAGGGCAGTGATATTCCGCTGCATCAGCGAGTGTGTCCAAAAGAAATGAAGCCTGTGAATGACGCGCTCGGGCCACAGTGCATTTTCTTTGACGCTTGTTGGGTCGTGCTATTAAGTTCCACGAACTTATTACGCCGGAAATAAGTTCGTTTGTGTCTTCTCTTTTACTGTAGGTCATTTTTACACTGCCAAATTCGGTAAGTCTTAATTTCATTGTTTCTTCCAGATCATTGGTTATGGTTCGGAACAGAGTTCCAAAACGCCCGAAGGGTGTGTCAGATGAGGCTATGAACATTGCTGTTTCCAAAGTTTTGATGGACAAAGCTTCAATTCGTAGTACTGCAACAGCTTTCGGAATACCGAAATCAACCCTTATCGACAACGTTCACCGAGCAAAAGAACTACGCGAGCAAGAGCAAGGGGGCATGCCAGTGCCTATTCAAGCTGGGGTCTCTAATTCTGGAACCTCTAGTGGTGGCACATTCAATAGTGCTTTTCTTCCGACAAGAAAAGAGAGACTGTCAACTGCAAAAGTTTTCACGGCCAATGAAGAGGGACAGCTTGCTGTTTATTTGAAACATTGTTCGAAAGTCCATTATGGTATGACCCTGATGCAAACACGAAAGTTTGCATATGATTATGCAAAAAGACTAGATAAGAAAGTTCCTTACAACTGGGAAGAAGCACAGATGGCTGGGCCAGACTGGATGAAGGGCTTTATGATAAGGCAAGGTGATTTGTCTCTCAGAAAGCAAGAGAAAACTAGCTTAGCTCGCAGCTCGAGCTTCAATCGTGCTAATTTTGACAGATTCCTTGACAACTTGGAGGCTGTCCTGCACAAATACAAATTCACAGGAGAAAGCATTTGGAACTGTGACGAAACGGGGGTCACAACTGTACTTGACAGCCCCAAGGTGATAGCACAAACCGGTACCAAGCAGGTTGGTCAGGTTACCACAGCTGAAAGGGGTGAACTTGTTACTGTTTGTTGCTTTGTCAATGCTATTGGTGGAACCGTGCCACCAGTCTTCGTATTCCCCAGAGCAAAGTTCAAGGATCATATGATGTTTGGGGCCCCTGCAGGAAGTCTCGGCCTAGCCCAAACAACTGGTTGGATGACTGCAACATTGTTTTACGAGGCGATACAGCATTTCAAGAAACAAGTTCGATGTTCCAAGGACAGCCCGGTCCTCTTATTGCTCGATAACCATGAGAGCCACATCGGTCTTGACGTTATCATGTACGCCCGTGCAAATGTCATTGTTTTACTATCCTTCCCACCCCACTGCAGTCATCGTCTTCAGCCTCTAGATATTACTATCTATGGACCACTGAAGTCTGCTTTGAAAAGAGCATTTCATGATTGGATGACTTCAAATCCGTTTCAGAGGATCCAGATCACCCATATTGCCCAGCTTGTAGGAAATGCTTATCCAAATGCACTGACCATGAACAATATTATTTCTGGGTTTTCGAAGCCTGGCATTTGGCCCTTCAACCGCAATGCTTTTTCTGATGAGGATTTTTATGCTGCGTCTGTCAGCGACCATCCTAAGGCAGAGCCTTGCCCATCAGCAACAGAGAGAAACCCACCAGTATCGGATCTACTAGATCCTTGCCCGTCACCGTCAACTGCACCGGCAAGACCAGCTGCAGAGATTTGTTACTCTAATGCTTTGACCCCCGAAGATGTCCGACCGTATCCAAAGGCATTGCTAAGGAAACAGAGCAATAGGGGCGGACGGAAAAAGGGTGCATCGAGAGTTTTGACAGACACACCAGAGAAAGATAAAATTGAAGCTGCTATGATGGCTAAGAAAGCAAAGCAAGATGAGAAAGATGCAAAAGCAAAAGCAAGATTGCTGAAAAAAAATATGAAGAAGCCAACAAGTCAAACGAAAAGCAAGGGTCAGATGAGGAAGCAGCAAACGTCTTTGTGCGATCAGTCGACTGATGAAGAATCTGTTGTTTCAGTTCATCTGGATGGTGACACGGATGATAGTCTACATATCGGTGATGACGAGCTAACTGAGCCACTTGCACTGGGGACCCTTAGTATTGGTGACTATGCGTTGGTGGAGTTCGAAGGCAAGAACAGTTCACTGCACTACGTTGGATTCGTCAAAGAAAAAGATAACAGTGAAGTTTTTGTAAGTTTCCTTCGCAGAAAGGACAGTGATTCTAGCAAGTTTTTTTCCGACAAGTAGTGGATGAAAGCTATGTCAATTTGGCGGATGTTAAGATGAAATTGCCCATTCCTAGCAGAAGTGGGGGTACGGCACGTGTCGCAGAGATGATTGAGTTCAGCGACGTCGAATTTTCACTTTTTCCAAGTCTCCGCTGAAAAGTGAAGTCGCTGAACTCAACCATCTCTGCCTCTGTATCAAAAGTGATGTCGAAAATTTCCTTCCGACAGTAATAAATGATGTGGTTTTGTTACTTTGGCTTATTTTTACAAACAATAAATGAAGACATAAGTAAGCTTTGTATATTTAGCCATCTAAAGACAAGATAACGGAGGTAATTCGTATAATTGCAAGGCTGACCGAAGGTGCCCCAAGCCCGACCGAAGGTGCCCCAGGTTGGGGGCACCTCCGGTCAAAATGGGGCTTCAGCGGGATCACTTTTTTCTTACAATCCGGTTGAGTTCTAAGAAAACTACAAAATAGATTTGGTAGATCAAACGTTGCTCTTCCCTGCGTTCAGCAAGATTTTTCAAAATAACGAACGTAAAATTCTTGGTGGCTGGTAATCGAAAAAGTGACCGAAGGCGCCCCGGTCTCCCCTATATTGTAGGATTTCAACCAATTCTACTTTTCACTTGGAAGTAATGATATCCAGTAATTAGAATAATAATATCAAAGCAATTGAGGTCGTCAACAGTGAGCTAAAATACGAAGTCACCTTTCTATAATGAGGAACATATCGTTTCTTTGACTATAAGATCTTGGACTTGGTTACCGTAAAAAAGTGCAAAAATTTGGAAGGTGTCCAAATCCATGATTTCACTGAATTTTTTTTTCTCAATCGGTATCAACTCTACCTTCTTAAGATTACCCAAGGCCCCTGATTTTGTCCATTCTAGGGAAGGTTTTGTTTTTGGCACTTTCTACTTCTATCAATTTTTCTTAGCTCTAGCCACCTTTCTGTTTACTTGCTGATTTCCTTAAGCCACGGTCACTTCAGACACTCCTCTGAAACTTTCTGTCGAGAATTCTACTTCTTCTTCAAATATTTCGGTCTCCGCCTTATTTACATACGGAAGTCAAACTTTTAGGGTGCGAATAATATATCTCGGAAGCCTGTCTTGCGATGATAACGTTTCATTGCTTACGGCTGATATGTACGTTATATGGGACAATTAGGAGATCAACTTAATCGCCCTCTGGAATTTCATCATCATCATCTTCCATATTTGCTACTGCTTACGAGAAGGTAAGAAACTTTCGGTAAGATAACTGAAAATATAGCAATAACTTTTAGATGAAACAGTAAAAATGGCAATTTAGTACTGCATCTGCCAAACATTCCACAATACGAACATGCATTCGCAAATTTTTACTATAAATTTTGTAAATAATACCAAGAGCACACCATATTATGGAAGACAAAATACCGAACTGTTTAAAAATATAATTACTCCCCATAATTTTACTCTCCCTCCATGAAATTACACATTACACCAGAAGAAAAGAATAGTGAGGATAGAGCATACTAAACAAACCCACTTACTGTAAAAATTCGTCAACAAGAAAATGACTGTGTGTAACTGTTTTGTTTTTAACTTTATGGTAAGCATCAGTTTCCTTTTAGGGCCCCTATATAATACTGAAAAAAATGTAAACACAAGCTTTCAAATGGGAATTTTGGGTGCTAATGGATTATAGCTAATTGAGAACATAAAACTTGCATAATTGGCCAAAACAAGATAGACTACTACTACTACTACTACTACTACTAATAATAATAAACTCAGCACCAAGCCGCCTAATGCTAACGCAGCTACGCACGCTCCTCCTCCAACCTAATATATTTAAGGCCTCGATCTTTACACCCTCCAAGGAAGTTCATATATCCTTTAAATCCTTATGTATGACACCCTCCTGACCCAGACGAGAACGATCTGCTTTCTATGTAGCCCAGATGGTTGGCCGAAAAGGACTATCTTCGGCAATCTGTCATCCTTCATCCACAGAACGTGGCCTAGCAATCCCAACCTTTTTTTCATTATAGCCCAAAATAGCGGGATTGAACCACAGTTTTCGTACAACCTACCGTTTGAAATATGGTCAGTCAGCCGGGTACCCAGAGCAATCCGCAGACCAAGATAACAAGATAGAAAACAAGAATATGTTTTCTATAAAATATAGAAAACAAGATAGAGGAACAGAAGATCTCTTTATTTGATGGAAAAACGAACGATATGACTTAATCAATATGCTTTTGAAATTGGGATCACATTGAATATTTTTTTTACCGTGACGAGAAAATCAGAGGATATTTCTCCAAGGTAGGATCATTGGATTTTCAAGAGGGGCCTGGTCTTCTATATAATTTTTGACTATGTCGCTCCTTTTCTGCCTGTTTTTTGAGCCGCTCTTCTTCTTTTAATTTTCTTCTTTCTAGCTTCTCTTCTTCTTTCGCCTTCTGCTTTTCTCGTCGACGTTGAGCTGATCGATCACGTCAATATTTACATAATATTTACGTCTTGATATATTTAATATATTTAAAATCAATATTTACGTCTTATTTACATACGTCAATACCGTCAATGAATTACGAGTGAAGTCTTGAATTTTAAAGAGTTCTTGAGAAGGAGGTGTTGCTTATTTTTCACAAATCTGCCAAAAGAGATAAGGCTAGAAGAAGCAATCTTAAAATTCTCAGTAATTACTCATATATGGAGTTTAAACCAGCAAATTAATTTTTTACCTTTACCTGGCGAAAAAAAAATCAATTTTTTTATTAGTCTGGATATATTTTTTCAACACAATACCTTAACGGGGAGGTGGGTGTTAATCATCCCCCTCAAGTCACGTTGAGTTCAAGGCTTGTATAAATAACCCTATACTTTAAAATCAACTTTAAAGACCATATGCTATTCATGAAATATGTACTTAATTTGTTAGGTTTACTATTACTATTGTTAATAGCAACTCAGTACAGTACAAAGTCACATGAGACTAACACATCTGCAAACACTGCAATATTAGCCTCAATCGATTAATTAGCCTAAAATTTCAAACGACAGTGTTGGGGAACAGCAGATACGTTTTAAAATATTTATTTAGTTTGTAATGATTTTTGACTTCTACGCTGCAATAGAAATGAAAGATTGGTTAAAAACAAAATGAAAAACTCTTTTGAAATGAAAGACTATTAACAAAATATCCACTTTAGCCTGTTTTATATGGGGCTGTAATCCTGCAATCCCCACTTAACGAAAAGGACTTGACAGCATTCATATTATTGGCCAAAAGGAGCCCCGACTGAGCTCATGCACTCTTATAGAGGGGGAGGATGATGTAGACAAATGTCAGACCTTTTTTAAAAAAGGGGTCAGACACTGAAAGTACTTACTCATGACTAAAGAACGTCAAGTGATCATGGATGAAACAAGATTCGAAAGGTTTATATTTCCAAACTTAGGGATTAAGGAGTTAATGGGGGAATCGGGGTCAAAAATTCCCCCTTAGGTCCTTCAATGCATAGATTGAAATTCTGCACATGACTAGTATTTTAACAAGATGCAATATATTCACCGTTCTAAAGTTAAGCTCATTTAATGTTTTAATATTAGTTTTCACTTTTGTTTGAAACAGCTCTTTTGACAAAAAATTAGCCTCTTTAAAAAATTAATATTTCAAAATGTTTGTCATTCAGGGCTTACTTGAGAGTGCGGGGAGCTGAGGGCCCCCTAAAGTCTCACTGCTTACACCCAAGGGTAAGACTTGTATAGAAATGCTTCCAGAATAATCGGCACTGCTGAAAAAATTGAACCTATTATAGCATTTTTGGGAAGGGGGGAGGGGATGGGTGTAAATTTGAATATTAGGTAAAATTTTCCCATTTTTATGGGATTCAGGGTTCAGGCTGGCTCCCATTTTTATGGTAGAATCGTCAAGAAAATACTATTCCCTGCAGAGGCACCATTTGGAACAAATCTTGGGGTGCGCATAAACTCAATCTTGCCCCCCCCCCTCATTCACTTCGTGTTGTGTAATCATCTAGGGAATAGGCATTTGACAGAACTCAAGAATTTTATTATGTATCTTACCTACTTTCAAAGTTTACAATAATTAATAGCAAATAGCGTAATTACCCCAAGGGTCGTCAAGTAATTACGCTCTTTGGTTAATAGGCGTGCAGTAATTTCAAATCAATTGAACAGAATGGATTATGTTGGACATAATGGATTATTATGGCCGGCAAAGGGCCCTTTATGGTGGAAGCTTGGGCCCCCATGGAAAATATGGGGTGGGCATTTGCCCACCCCTGACCCCCCCCCCCCCCAATGGCGCCTCTGATTTCTCTGTTAATAAACCTGAACCCTTATCCGATATTTTTGTCTCCTGGTTCGACAAAGTTAGCACTAGAAAAATCAATAAATTAAAATCCATCGGTGTCCGACCTTCCCGAGTTTTTAATATTTAGCATATGGTGGGATTATGTCATATTGTTGTTATACGTGCTAAATTCGTGATAATTGTCGTAAGCATCAACACTCCCGCGTGTTGAGACATTTTCTCCCTTACCATTTCAAAATTCAAATAAATTTTGTGTGTAGGCTATTATCTTTAAAGTTGATAGGTTTTACATTTTTGGAGTCATTGTTAGAAATAATCTTTTGAAGTTAAGCATACTCTGAGTTTATATAGGGAGGGGAAGAGGCTGAAAAAAATTTAGGAAACTTATAGGAAAGCTAAAAGAACAAATGTACATCATTTCAAAATTAATCCACGCTTGAAGTAAAGGGGGCACCTTAGTAATCCATCAAACTACTGGTGCTCCAAACGAAACAATGAGGAGGAGTACAACCTGTTTAAAAACTTAGAATTGTTTATTTTCTTGTCATGGTTTATATACCATAGAGAAAGAAATAGAATAAGAAAATATAATTACGAAAACGACAAAACCTAGCAATGGTGACTAGTTTTTTCTCTTCAAATTTTACATTTTAGATGATTTGCGAACGAAATCTACTTTATAGTAAAGTCTATATAATCACCATCATATATTATACCTTAATTATGTGCTTTTATCTTAGTCAGTCTTTATCGTAGAAAGAATAATTATTCTTGTTTTTCTTCCTTTAATCAGCACCTTATGAGGTAATGAATCAGCGTCGATACTAATTAGTAGCTTTAACAAAAATTAAATAAGGTCAGGTACTGACATGGGTGTTGATTTTGGAGGGGGTCCAACATTAAGCTACCTGAAAGAAGGGATTGAAATAAAAATCAAGAAGTTAGCCAAAAAAATTTTTTATGAGGATTTAAGGCTTATTTTACACATGTAAAAAAAAAAATAGCGGTAAAATGTATTATACGAGAAACATAGTCGAGAACCTGTATCACGAACATGAGTCATTACTCATTTTATACGGTGTTAATACCGGACGATTATTTGGGCTGTGAAAACTACAACATAGAACTATGGAAGGGGGCCATCCAGAGCACATTATATTAAATACATAATGTAAACTAACCCAACCAAGATACCAACTAAATATTTAATTAAAATATAGCTGCAGTGTATTTTTCTACCGGGCCGAGGCTAATTGTCTTGCATATACCTTGAAACACGGTAATGGCACATGTTTCAGATACAAGTTCTCGACTGTGTTCGAGAACTCGTAGTTCTCGACATATAGGCTACTAATAAACATCTTTTTTTTATTTTTCAGGACGGGGTCTAAACTAGTCTAGAGCAACCAACCCTCCAATGAAAAGATTAGTAGTATAATATGTGGCTTGGAGTATAGAACAGGCGGTAATATAAAAACTTAGCGTGGGGTTATGGACAAATTTTTGTAGGATCTGAACCTAAGTTGTCGCTGAAACTAATTAACTGTCGAAACAGTGAACAATATGTTGAAAATAGTGAAATTCACAAGAGTTTGGGGCTGGGACATGCTAAAATCGCCCCTCCCTTGTTTACTGGTCAGACTTTGACCCTCCTCTGATATGTGAAAATAATGTCTTTTGTAAATAATAGCTAACATGGTTTTTCTCACGTTTTGACAACCTCCCCAACTACCAAAGAAAATAACTTCATGAAACATTGGCAATGGGACTCTGGCTATAAAACCTCATAGAATCAGTAAATAAATTTTAGACGAAAAAAACTAGTCTTAAAAAATTTAGGGAATGTTGAAACAAAACCCTTATTTATATCTTAGGAAGTGAGAAAAACGATTTGGCTGACAATCCGACTACCTGTTTGGGGGATAATCAGACACATTTTATTATTATGATAACAAAGTCATTATCTTTAATTAGATTTCACAGTAAAAGTGAACGAAACTCAAAACTAACCACGGACTGAAGGAATATTGTTAATGAATAATGTTTTCCAAAACGAGAGTGAAACTGAATAATAATTAGAATCTGATCTATTTAGCCACTGCTCATCAACAGGAAGTGATTAACATGGGAAATTAAACCCTATATTTTTTTTTCAATTACCTTGAAGTTTCTCAGTCGATTGCTTAAATTGACTGTCTCCTCAGAGTTCAATGATCCCAGCCTGCTTATTATTATTATTATTATTGTTATTTTTGTTTAACAAACAGTTCGTAAGGACTGACTCTACTAGCGGATCCAGGGGGCCTGCCCCTCAAGATTTTTTCTGGTGCCCTATTTCCCTGTTTAGTTCTCTCTCATTTATTTAGAATAAATTTGCCAATTTGGTCAATTATTGGCACGTTTGTCACATTACCCCTCCAAAGATTTTACTCCTTGGCGCCCTTTTCACATTCCCCAACCCCCAAATATTTTGTTCTCTGCTCTGACTATGCCCAGTAGTAACTCTAAAAATGGAATATTGACTTCAGATAGATATATCAAAAGAATTGTTTATTATGGTCATTCCAGATATATAAGATTTTTCAAGTTTAGTTTTGTCCGTCTAAAGCTACAAGCCTGAGAAAATTTGTCTGATTTTCAAAAAATAGTGGAAACACTCACTAAAAGTAAAAAAAAACCCTTAATGAATATCGTACCATCAGATTCAGAGTATCAGAGAACCCTATTATAGAAGTTTTAATCTCATATATACAAAAATGTGGAATTTTTTTCAGGGGATGGGGTTGATTATATCAAAATAATAGTCCTAAAAGATCAAAGGAGGGAGCATTTGAAATTTAAAGTTTTAGTGCCGTTTTTAAGAGGCCAAAAATATTGGAGGTCAGATAGCTCCCCTCCCATGTCCCTTTTACCCCAAATTTGTCCAATCAAATTTTGAGATGACCATTTAGTTCAGCATAGTTAAAAGATCCAATAAACTATGCCTTTAGGGGTAACATGACCCCCTAAGGCTGTGGGGACAGGGTTGTAAGTTATGAAATTTGCTCATTGTTTGCATATAGCATCTATTATTGGGATATATACAGACATGTTTAGGGGGAGGAGATTTGTGCTTGAGGAGAATTTTCCCGGGGAGGGAAGTTTTCAGGGGTGAACATTCCACGATAAATTTCACACTGGGGAGATTTGACAGAATTTCCATACAAAAATCCTTTTTCAGTGTCTTACTTTCCCTTCGCCAACTCAATTTTTCATGTGGAGATGTTCAGGGAAAAGTGTCAGGGGGAAATTTTCAGAAATTTCATATAAACTGTGCCTTTAGGGGTAACATGACCCCCTCAGGCTGTGGGGACAGGGTTGTAAGTTATGAAATTTGCTCATTGTTTGCATATGGCATCTATTATTGAGATATATACAGACATGTTTAGGGGGAGGAGATTTGTGCTTGAGCTGGATTTTCCTGGGGAGGGACGTTTTCAGGGGTGAACATTCCACGATAAATTTTACACTGGGAAGATTTGACAGAATTTCCATACACAATTATTTTTCTGTGTCTTACTTTCCCTTAGCCATCTCAATTTTTCATGTGGAGATGTTCAGGGAAAAGTGCCAGGGGGAAAATTTCAGCGGGTTTAGATTTCTGGAAAATATTTTCCAACGAAGGAGGAACTTGGGAATTATCAGGAAGACGATTAGAAATTAAAATCTTTTTCAAATGAAAGTATGCTAAGAATTTTTTTGTCCCAATGTTTTTGGGACGTTTGTCTCAATTATTGTTAGAACGACTTCTGAAGCGAAAGGGCCGTTTGAATAGAATAGGAAGCTTTTTAAAAGTGCTAAGAAATTTTGTGTGAAGAGCAAGGTATTGAAGAGGGGGCAACGCGTTCATATACGAAATAATTTCTGTTCGTTTGGAGTTTTAATGTCGCTCCATACTTTTGGTTGAAAAAATCCTCATTACTTAATGTAAGACAAAGTCTGATACTATACTAAATGAGTTTGCAGGGGTGTGGTTAAGTTCTCTGATATCAAGCCTACTTTTCAGTAACATGCTATCCTAATACTTTTGACTATATCCATAATATTGAACGAGTTTCCTGGCTTTAATCACCATCTCATTCCCTCTCCCTCCGAAATTCACTCTATTAATATCCTTGCCAGTAATGAATTTTCCGTATGGACATACTTTACCCAAGTCAGCATACATTGTAGGGGTCTGCACAGTCGCTTCAAGAAGATCACAAGTTCTCTAAGTCCTGGAAATAAAATCTTGAATTTGCCGGAGGTGTCTGCTTTATCCAAGTCAGCATAGATAGTTAGGGGCCTTCAGACTCGCTTCGAAAAGAGCAAAAATCCCTTAAATCCCTCTCACGAGAGCAAACCTAAAATTTCTTAAATATGCTTAATTTTAGGTGTTTTCTCAAGGCCGTACACGGGGGGGCAGGGTATTACCCTCCTTCCCCCCAAAAATGCTTTACCAACTCATAAAAAAGTGACATAATGCTTATGAACAATTTTTTATGCCTTTCAAAAGTTTTTTGTACACCCTCCCTCCCCCCAACCGATAAATATCTTGAATACGGCCCTATGTCTTCTATATTTTTTCTCTACCACTTTGTTCATTGTATATAATTGTAGGCGCCTTTGGAATGAATAAATATAAAAGAGAAATGTCTCACCTTCTGAATATAACTTTGAAAAACTTTCGAAAACAAGACTAAAATAGAACATAAGCATTTGGAATGATTCAATGACATTTTCTAGTGATTATCAGGGTTTTATTTGGTCTTCGTCTGGTCACAAAGAATATAAATCGAATGATTAAGTTCTTAAAAATTTATTAGTGTCTTATATCCGATTGATTTTTGTTGTTTTTCTATTTTTAAATTATCTCAAAAGTCTTATCTTCGGCTATTTTTTTTTATATTTGAAGTGTTTGTCATTGGAAATTTTAGGCTATTATTAAACTCCCTTGAGAAGAAAATTCAAAAAAAAAAACTTAACCAATAGCTAATGGTGTTTAACAAAACAAACTTATCGCAATAGTATGCCGCTGTATCTAAATACGCTTTGCATAGGGTTAATAAGCAAGGGAGTCAAAAACTGATCTTGGGAAATTCTCGAACAAAGATACCCTAATCCAGAGGTTTTCAGTCTTTTTCAGGCTACATCTCCCTAAAGACCCCAAATTCTTCGTAACTTCCTTAACCTGTTTTTGCTAAGGCTGACTACGGTAATTCTTAATTTATGCTTTTATTTTTTACTACGCTAAGAATCACCATTCCCCGTTAAAATTTGAGCGATTTTTGGCTTTATTTTTTTTCCTGATAATTTCTGAACTATATAGGCATTTTTTACACTTTCTTTTAACATTTTGAAAAAAAAAATCAAATCAAGCTATTCGAATGTGTCAATCTATTGTTTCATTTAGTTTCCATAGTAACACTTTAAAAGGTTGCAAATAACTCAACTTGCTAATAGCTCACATATAACTTAGTATTTGCTACTGGGAAATATTTGGACATACATAGGATGGTATTTTGCAGTGGTTGGGGATTTCTAAGGGGAGACTACTCCCCTCAGAAAAGCTTAGCTAAAAAAAAATTAATTACCATCATAAATCTTGCTTTTATTCATTTTTCTAATATTTTCGAAGACTTTCCAGTTTTCCTGGGTCTATTGTTCAAAAGAAATCAACTCATTGGTTTGACTAACAAATACAAAGTAGAAGCAATAGGAAAAATCTTTTTAAGACAATAGAAGTCAATTCTGTGAATATTTCGGCCCTATGTCCGAGGGCCATCTTCAGCAAAATACGAGAACGAGAGAGAAAATATGTATATATAAATAAACTTACATTAAAATGTGAGAATTAAAACTAATTATATTTTTTTTAAACTTTTTCAAAAACAGCCCTAGCCTCCTTACTTCAACGAAGTTCAACCAGAACCTTGGACATAGGGCCAAAGTATTCACAAAATTGATTCCCACTGTCTTAAAAAGATTTTCCCTATTATTTCTACTTTATATTTGTTTGTAATGGAAAGCCAGTGTGGTCTAATTCGCTATTTTCATTGGTTTTACTACCAAATTTTTGATGACTCAACTTTTTTCTGGGTCTATTGTTCTAAAGAAATCAATTTTATTGGTTTGACTATAAAATTTTGAAGACTTTTCACTTTTCCGGGGTCTATTCTTCAAAAGAAAACAACTTTAATAATTTAACTATCAAGTTTTTGAAGACTTTCCACTTTTCCTGGGTCTATTGTTTTTAAAAAAAAATCAACTTTATTGGCTTTACTATAAAATTTTAAGGACTTTCCCAATGTCCTATGCTTTAAAAGAAATTAACTTTATTTGTTTGAGTGTAAAATCTTTGAAGACTTTCTTCTTTTCCCGGGTCTATTGTTCAAAAGTAATCAACTTAATTTGTTTGAATATTAAATTTTTAAAGACTTTCCGTTTTTCCTGGGTCCAATATTCAAAATAAATTAACTTCATTAATTTTACTATCAATGTCTTGAGGACTTTCCTTTTTTGGGGTCTATTGTTCGAAAGAAATAAACTTTAGTGATTTGACTTTCAAATTTTTGAGGACTTTCCACTTTTCCAGGGTCTCTTCTTCAAAAGAAATCAACTTTAATGTTATGACTATCAGATTTTTGAAAACTTTCCTTTTTTCCTGGCTCTCATATACAAAAGAAATGAACTTTATTGGTTTTGACTGTCCAATTTTAAAAACTTGTTACTTTTCCATTGTCTATTACTCAAAAGAAATCAACTTTATTGGGTTGAGTGTCAAATCTTTGAAGACCTTCTACTTTTTCTGGGTCTATTGTTCAAAAGAAATCAACTTTATTTGTTTGAATATCAAATTTTTGAAAAGTTTCTACTTTTCCTGGGTCTATTGTTGAAAAGAAATTAACCCTGTTATCAAACTTTGTAAAACTGTCCTGTTTTTTGGGGGGTCTATTGTTATAAAAAAAAAATCAGATTTATTGGTTTGACTACCAGAGTTTTGAAGACTTTAAAATTTTAAACCAATAAGGTTGATTTCTTTTAAGCAATAGACCCAAAAAAAATGGAAAATCTTCAAAAGTCTTATAAAAAAAACAATAAAGTTTATATCTTTTGTTCAAAAGACCCAGGAAGAGAGGAAGGTCATCAAAAATTTAATAGTTAAACCAATATCTATTGTTCAACAGAAATCAACTCATTGGTTTGACTATCAAATTTTTGAAGATTCCACTTTTTTCTGGGTCTATTGTTCAAAAGAAATCAACTTCAATGGCTTTGCTATCAAATTTTTTAAGACTCTCCACCTTATTCTTAATCTATTGTTCAAAGGAAATCAGCTATATTGGTTTGACTATAAAATTTTGAAGACTTTCCATTTTCCCTGGATGTATTGTTAAAAGGAAATCAACTTAATTGATTTTACAGATAAATTTTTGAAGAGTCTCCACTTTTCCTGGGTCTATCGCTCAAAAGAAATCAACTTTATTGAATTAACTATCAGCTTTATGAAGACTTTCCACTTTTCCTTGGTCTATTTTTCAAAAGAAATCACCTTTATTGGTTCGATATTATGGATATGCGAGAGTAATATTTCCAATATGATCCCCATTAATACTTGTTTCATAGTTCAAATAAATCTCCTTGTGACCATTCAATCCTATGATAGCTCTATCATGTGCACCTACTTTCTTTGTATTTCTTCTTCACCTTTTAGAACAAGATGTGAGTTTTTATTCTTCCAGTGTAAAATTATACTGCTCAAAAATCGTAAAATAAACTAGTTATTGTCGATTACCAGCCGTAAGATACCGTGGAGCCGCTGCATACAAAATCCTGGAATTAGAACAAGGTTGAAAATGTCATAGGAATGATAACATGTATTACAGGGATGTAACAGGGCAAGCATGTATTGGCACGGAAGTACAAATTGACATAGGGTATCACAAGGGATTGCTTGACAAAACACAAATCGGTAGATATAAAGCATAATTTGTATCAAGAAAATATCTAAAAACTGCCTTAAGCATGATAATATGCATTACAGGGATGCCATGGGTTGGCCACATATTGCCTCACAATATATCAACTCTAATAGTGAATTGAAAAGTTTTCCGCTGTTCAAAAAAGTTGTCATCTTTGGTTTTTTAAGTTAGTTTTTTGAGGAAAAGGTTAAAAGACCATAGATATGATAATGTGCCTCAGAGGAAGTGATGCTGCTGGTACATTGTGCCACCCTGGCCTCAATTGCCAGGAGTCAGCAGAAGAAACGTTTTTGGAGATTATTCATGAAATTTAAACGATTGATTCTAACGTAAAGAGATATTTTTTCAGGAAAAATTCAAGAATACCATATCTTTGACGAGGCTTGACAGAGGGCGTCATTTCTCAGCCATGTAACTTCAGAGGCTCTGAATTCCCATGGAACATCAAAATCTAACAGTGAAATGGCAAGTTTGCACTACTCAAATAAAAACAATGGTTATACTTATCTTATGAAGTTTTTTTTGTGAAAAAAAGGTTGAAAAAGCCTCAGGTGTGATAATTTGCTTCAGAGGGTGTCATCAGGCTGGTAAATTGTGATACGCTGGCCTCAATTACCAGGAGTCATTAGAAGAAACGCCATTTGTGATTTTTCATTAAGTTTATAAAATCTATTCTAGTGTGAACAGATATTTTTGCAGGAATATATCCGAAAATACCACATGTGAGATAGGTCTTGCCAGAGGGGGTCGTGTGTCAGCCTTTGAGCGTTATAAGTGGGAAATGGCCATTACAATTCGCAATATAACAGTGAAATTGTAAGTTTCTGCTATTCAAATAAAAACAATGGTTATTTTTAGTTTATAAAGCTATTTTGTGGGAAAAAGATTAAATACACCTTAAATGTTATAATATGCATCAGAGGGTGTCATCGGGCTGGTACATTGTGCCAGACTGTCTGGAATTACACGGAGTCATCAGAAGAAACGCCATTGGGGACTTTTCATTAAGTTTAAACGAATTAAGTTTAAACAAATATCTTTGCTTGAAAATGATCAAGAAATGTCATATGTGTGATAATGCTTGCCATAAGGTGCCGTGTGAGTCATTGAGTGTCAAAGACTGGTAATTGCCAGAAAATAATTACAAGAAATTAACAAAATATATAGTTGATCAGATGTCCAGTGCCCCCTCGAATTTACCTCTAATAAGTCAGCCCCTACTATCAATAGAAATAGATTTATTAAAAGTATGGATTTTCATGAAGTATTAAATTTTTGATGTTGTCGATACGCTTAAGGTGAATTTATCAGAGCTTATGCGGATAATCCTAAACTAGACGTATTTCTAGTAAATACATCTCCCTCCTACCTGTATAATATTGATTTTCATTTCCTAAGAATAAACTGTTTTAAAAATCCTTGTAAATTTATTTTTACTTACAAAACTCGCTAATGTAAAAAAAGTGTGCATCCTATAGATTTCTTGTTTCAGGATAAAACTTCAATATATTTCATTCATGCAATTTAAGCATGTTTTAGCCTATGCATATTGGTATTTTCGTTCCAGATTGCCTCCAATATTAGTGTAAAATTATGTGCAGTGAAGAGAAAAAGATACACTTTTGATTATATATGCAGGTGTGCCATATTCTAGCCACAATGATGTCTTGCTTTTATTTTATCCCCGATGGTGCATGCAAGTTCCAATGGAGTAAAAGACTATTAATAAGACATGTGCTAAAAAGAACTCCAATAATATCAAATGATGCCCTCTAAAACATTATTTAACAAGCAGGTGTGCGTCAAATTTAACGAATTACGAGTAATTGATTTTATCTCCAGCATGTCAATTATTCCATAAGTAAATAACACACGATCCATTTAATCGTTCTAGAAAGTATGCAGGGAATTTCCCGTACATTGAATTGGTTATTTCATGGAATCTGTTTCCCAAATCAAAGTAACATCAATTGCCTCTTAGTCCAGCTGTCTACCACTCCATTCCGTTGAGAAGAAACCTTTCTTAAATCCTAATATGGAAAATAATCATTGGAATATAGAGGTGTTCTGAGAAAAATATCTTGAAAAAAGTAAAATCTTGAAGAAAAAACACCTCGAAGAAAAAAAAGCCTTGAAAGAAAAATCTATTTTGAAAAAATCTTTGAAAGAAAAATGAAATTCAAAAGAAAAGTCTCTTAAAGGGTTACGTAGCATACACGGGGTACATTGTCATTATGTGACACCCCAAGTCTGTGCCCTCCTCAGTTGTAAGTGAAGGTTTCCTGTGGGACCTGATAAAACAAGTCATGTGAGAATTCATCATTCTTGACACAGGTAAACACTCCCTATTACGTAACAACCAAAGAAATCTTTAAGAAAAACCTCTTGAACACAAATATCTTAAAAAAAAGTCTTGAAGAAAAACGTCTTAAAAATATCTTGAAGAAAATGTCTAAAAAACGTCTTGAAATGTCTTAAATAACCCTGAAAAAACGTCTTGAAACACCTTGAAAAAACTTCTTGAAGAAAACAGTCTTAAGAGACGTCTTGAAGAAAGTGTCTCAAAAATGTCTCAAAATGTCTTGAAGAAAATACTCCCTTTTACGTAAAGCTTAAGTTTGCATCTTGATCTGGTGTGGACCTGAACTCTATCAACTCCTATTACTTGACATCCAAAGAAAGTCTTTGCATAAGTAAACAAATCCTATTACGCAGCGTACACCTCCATCTTGAAGAAAATTACTAACACCTGTATCTGGAGGGAATTGCCGTTAAACTTCTTCGTGATCTTAATTCATAAAGCAAGAAAAGAGTAGTGGCTATGGGTGCCGTTAAATCCAAAAAGCGGTCACTACCTATGAAAACAATGGACAAATTCCCTAAGTTACAATCGATTCCCAAGACTATTATTGGGTCATAGTCATCAAAAAATGTATGGTCGTTTGACTATTCAACTATGATGATTCACATGGCTGTCTCGGAATTTTTTAAGGTTTTCTTATATTTCCCATTCAAAAACCACATGTGAACAATTGTTTAACTTAAAGCCCTTTCCCCGGGGAGTATAGGGGGGGGGGTCATGTCAACCACAACCGTAAAAATATTGGATCTACTAACTATGCTAACTCACATGGCTATCTCAAAATATTGGTCAGATGTTTTTCGGAAAAAGGGTTGGAGAAAGGCTGTTGTCCTCCATTCTTTTGGTCACTTAAAGGCACTATAGATTTTAATTTTCCTTCAAATGATCTATCTCCTGATGCTCTAGGACTAATGATTCAATACCATTACCCCAGTAAAAAAAGCACCGTAAACGTGATCTTTCCTTGGGCAAAAACGTGCAAAATTCCACATAGGAGCTTGAAGCACTACAATAGAGCTCTCAGACACGCTCAATCCGATGGTTTGATTTTAATTGAGACCACTTGCCTTTTTCGAGTGTTTTTCTGCTTTTTTCAAAAATCATGCAAATTTTCTCAGGCTCGAAGCTTTCGATGAGCCTTAAAATTAATAGATTTTGTACAATTGAAACCAATATTTTAAAGAGATTCCTTTTTATGTATCTACTGGTATAAAAATTCCGTTTTAAAGAGTTTCGGTTACTATTGTGCCGAGTCGCTCGTTGCTTTTAGTTCATTGCCAGCAACTGTTTGAATACTAGAGTACTTTTCCCAAAAAAATGGTGAATAAGATTATAACTGTTTTTCGGTATTAATTAGCCTTTTTTACTTTTGTTATTTTTGATATACTACAATACCAAGAGAAACATAAGTTATATATGAACTTCATTTGTGAACAATTAGAAATATTTTTTTAGTTACTGTGATAAATCAAAATTGCACACCCCCCCCCCCCCCCTTTAATTCGTATAAGGTCATAAACTAAAAAATTTAGATCTTAAGATCGTTTAATCTTTTCATAAAAAAAGGGATTTTTTAATTTATTCAGGCAAAGTAGAGTTTCAAAAAAAACATATTATAATGATAAAAGTAGCACCAGTGAATAACTGTCCTTGTTAATATAAATTAAATCTCACTTTCAATACCACAAGACTACCATATGGATCGAAACACTTTAAAAGTAACAAAAACAAACAAAAACAAATCAGTATGTGTGTTAGGCTTTGCAATGCTACTGCTTTTGCTTTTCCCATTAATTTTGGCTTCTAATATTCCTGGCTTTCCTGGAGTCGACTATCCAACACTAGCATCTGTACCAACAACGTCGTTTGAATGTAACGGCCGAAGTGGATACTATAGTGATATAAATCACGGCTGTCAGGTCTTTCATATTTGTGATCACAGCTACCATCATTCTTTTTTGTGTCCAAATGGGACAATTTTTGACCAGATTTCAATGTCATGCCAATGGTGGTTTAATGTCAATTGTGATGCTAGTGAGAACTATTATATCTTGAATGAAAATTTATATAAAGGGAAAGATATAAGCCTCTATGGGAAAATTAGCAATGATTTGTATAATTTCATGATTGATAGTATTGGTATAAGTTTATCGAATGAAGGTAAATTTCAAAATATTGATAAACATCAGGTTTTGTTCAGCACAAACAACCAGGATGGCTTTCGTGAAATTCCTTTCATTCCGAAAACGGAAATCTACCCATTTCAATCTTTTGGATATTTCCAAACTTCGAATAGAGTAGAAAAAAATAACAAAAACAGAAACTACAAATTTGGCCAGTATTTTTCAGAGCCAAGCAATGGTCCTATGGTCCAAAAGACGGATGTTAATGAATTTAATAATCCAAGTCTATTTCAAGCAAAAATTCCTGATGGTAATACAAACCTGGGATTCAAACATTTGAACACAAATACCAATACCAAAACTGAAATTGAGAATTTTATTGACACTGTGAAATTCAGAACAACTTCAGCACCATTACGCCATCAGGACACCATGCAAATTCCAAGACTAGAAACCAGGCCGAAAACAGAAATAATTCTTGGTAAGCCTATTGATAGAAGACGACCCTTTCCAAGGCCGAAGGTAAACAGTTTCTTTTTTCCAATACCTATAGTTCTTTGTTTCCTTTTTTTAAAAACGGATTGTTATTATTTTTCTTAATTAGTTATTTAAAAGGAATAATTATGTAGTGTAGGACAGTCTGGATTTTATCATAGCCATCGCGACAGTTTCGACTAATCAAAAACTATATGACTACTATATTTTTGACTATATTTGATATAGTCAAATTATATTTGACAATACAGAAAAAATCTAATTCTTAATAAATCTTAATAAACAAGTCTTATAAATTTTGTGTATAATGTTAATAAATTCTAACACTTATTCAAGGGCAAAAAATCCTGTTTTCAGTGCGCTTTTTAACCTGACTACCGAATAAGAATAGCTTTAAATCAATATTTCACGATGGTTATTTGAAGTAAAATGGTCTTACGTTTGGACAATAGGATGCATGTAGCCGTCATGGAAGAGTCAGAGATTTTTAAAATAACTGTTTCCAAACCTTCATTTTTTTTTTATAGATAAGTGGATATATCGCAAAATCACGATAGTTGCTGTTCTGACACCCTTATAATCCCCCAAAATCATAAGTACAAACATGATGCACCTCCTTGGACGCTGTACAATGAATAGACAGCGTCTTGCTTAACAATTAATAGGAGAATATAGTTTTTCTTTGCTTAAAAAAAAAAAAATCACACAGAAGCTCAAGATCTAAAGACGGAAAGTTATGCTGGGATGAAATAAGCGAAAACACAGCCTAATCAGTTCAGAAAAATGTTGGAAAAGGATGTACAAAATTTATTTTTCAGACATAGGACGGACGAATTTTCTATTGAAAATACTAATGAAAATAATCTTAATTACTCAGGAATCATTTTTGAACTTTGTATTAGTGATCGGGCGACTATCCTAAATCAAAACACAGTGCGCATATATTTCTCGCACGATACTGGGAGATTATACTTAAAAAAAAGAATCGAGGCATTATTTGTCTCTAATATACGTTTGTTCAATCACCCGTGATATGGGTTTGCATAAAGGCTAAATTAAGACACACAAATATTACCCCCTCACCATCTACTTTTCAAAATCACAAGTAAAGTCATGTTTCACGTCTTTTGACTTGCGATTGTTCAGGGATTAATCATAATCATATTAAGGGATCTGGAACGATCGCCTACCCTCCCAAACCAAAAACACCGTAGAAATATATCCAAAGCATGATGTCTCATTAGAGCAAAAGGTGCTATTTAATGATTCTTAAACTCACAAAGCAAAACTGTGGGATTAGTTTGTGATGTAACTGTCCAAAAACTACATTTATATAACCTTCATGTTTGAATAAAGCTACAAAAAATATTCTTCCGTTTCTGCAGTCTTCGGTTTACAGGATTGGAAGACCCAAAATCGAAGCTCTCTCAGCTCCAACCCCAAAAATCATCCAAGATATCTTTTTGAGTGGTTAAAGATAAATCCTAAGTTAAGATATATTAAGTATGTATTTCACTTGTGGGATTGATTTTTGCCAAAGTTAGAATTTAGATATTTAAGCAGTAAACTATTGCTAATGCTGGGCACATATTTTGATATGAGAGTGCATTAACAAAACAAATCTCGTAGGCTACAAGTTTTGCCAAGGACATAGCTCTAGCACTGGGAAGACTCCCTTGCCTTCCTCCCGAAAAAACATTCCTATGTTTTACATATAGCCTCCAATTTCCCAAGTGATTTGTATTAAACTATAACTTGGCACTTAATATTTTTCGACCAGTACAACTAGAGAAACTATTGTGGACTAAGTGCCAAAGCTCCCTTTAATCCCAACTTTGAAGACCAAAAGAAAGTGCTAGTGATATATTTAAGGTTATGAAACATGACAAGCACATATTATAAGCAAAATCTCTCGCTGGAAAGCTTTTGGAATTATAAATGACAAATACGGGATTAAAATGTCAGTTTAAACCTCATTAATAGAATTTACTAATGAGCCTAATTGTTTGAAAAAGTGCTTGTGATTACACATTAATATTTAGTATTTAAGGATTTTCCAATTCATTGATTACAAACCCGAGACTATTTAAAAGCAAAAGACAGTAAGTGAATATCCTTAAACACTTTATTTTCACCAAATTGTCCTTTCGTCCCATTGTTCATTAGTGCTTTCACCAAACAGATCAAATTTTGCTGACCATGATTTTACTTACATTGCCCGTGATGTAACTGGACATTGGCATAAGAGTAGGTGGTTTACCTGAGGCTTCAATTTTGCTTATATGTAAGTGCTGTCAAATAAAATAGGTCCTGAAAGTTTCTGGTACACTTGCTGAGCGTGAATTGCCAACACATCCCCAGGACACAAAACTTAGAAATGAAGTATTGCAAATAAAAATTAGTGTGTGGTAGAATTAATTAAACTTTAATATTATACCAAATAAGCCCCTTGTATAAATTTGAATAATGAATCCAGCCACTTTTCCATAGAATGGCTTAAGGGAGGGGGGATGGGAGAACTTTTATCACAAACTCTGTCTTTTCTCTCTTTAATAGGATTGACTACGTGTAACAAGCTGGTTTTTAAGTCATAGCCGCAGTCCACGAAATTTTGTTCAGTTTGAGGCTCAATTGATGCCTCTGCCCAGACCTCAGCAGTCAATACGAACAAATTTTATAAATATCTTAGCATTCTGAATCATTCTGTCTTTCGTCTGATAGAATGATATCTAATTCTCTGATCATTTATTGGCATAGTCTAAGAAACTTTGGCGAGAATTCAGTTCCTGCTTCCTATTAATTCATCAGAGAGTAATTTATTTTAAAGTGTTTATTATCTTCTCAGATTTTTTGTGATTTTCGCTGTTGCTTTTCCCCTAGCCACAGATTTCATTTATGATTGAAATAATCATTCCTGTAACTTTTCTCTTAACTGCATATTATATTGCCTAGTATTTTCATTTGAGATTTGCAATGATTCTTGCTGTCACATCTATTCTAATCACACATCTTGTTTGCGCTTGATTTTCATGCATCATTTTTCAGACATCCTACAGTGTATGTTTCTTAAGCTGTTCGGATTCATTTCAAAGTCATTTCCAATGAAATATTTTACGTGTGTACAAACATAAGCAAATACAAAATTAACCGCTTAAAGGGAGTGTATACATTCGTTAATTTTTAGCTTTAAGACATGAGGTGTCAAATAAGCGATTTTATTTGAGTAAAAAAATTCTCGCGTAAATTAAATTCCTCCTCCCTGTTAATCCATAGAAGAATAATATTTTTTATAGGATTTATCTTCTTCTGGGAATCATTTTGATCCTCACTGTTTCTTTTCCTCTAACCACAGGTTTCATTAACGATTTGATGAATTCATTGTGATACTGGTTATCACATGTCTGCTAGCCACATATCTCGTTTGCACTTATTCCAATGCATCATTACCTCTAAAACTGGAAAGTTCTAATGCCTATGCCTTCTGAATATCTAAAACACACATTGGCATAACTCTCATTTTATTCTTTAGTTTCAAATCATAGGGTGGCAAATCAGCAATTTCAGTTGAATATTGAAATTATGTCGAGGCCCCAATTTTTCCTAACTGCTTATCCTTTAAAGACACTAAAATAACACTTGTAACTTTCTGAAACATCTAAGTTCCGGAATCACCTAGCTATTGTGTTATTCTTTAATTTTAAGGTCCATTAGCGTTTGTAACTAATCGCTTAGTTTCGCTAAACAACATTTTTGTTTGTATTTCAATGTGGTTTTGCAATTTCTTGTTCTATATTTTGTTCGCATTTGTTTGTTTTGTTAGCACTTTGGATGTTAACAAAATGAAGACATTTTGTTTCAAAACATTTTTCAAGACGTTTCAAGACATCCAAAAATGTATTTTAAGACATTCCTCTTCAAGACGCTTCAAGACATTTCAAAATATCCATAGACATTTGCTTAAGACATTTCTCTCAAGACATTTTTAAGACATTTCTCTTCAAGCCGTTTCAAGACATCAAAACATGTTTTCTAAGACAATTTTCTTCAAAACGTTTCAAGACATCCCAAGACGTTTTCTAAGATAATTTTCCTTTTAAGACACTTTTCTTCATGATTTCTTTAGTTCTTATGTAAAAGGGGAATTTTAAGGATGACGAATTTACACGTTACTTGTTTCTTCCGGCCCTCATGGAAGATCCCCACTTTTAACTAAGGAGGCCACACATGTGGGATATTACGTAATGGAGGTTCATACATCGGTGTTACATAATACTTTAAAAGATTTTTTCTTTCTTCGAGATCTCTCTTTCTTTTCAAGCGTTTTTTTAAAGAACCTATATATTCTAATGACTCTTGTATTCTCCCCATTTGGATTTGACAGGGACATTTGCAATCAATAGAATTGCACCCTAGACAGCTGGACCAGCAATCTATCTGTCTACTAAATAACCAATTCCACAAGCGGTGAATTACTATGTCCTGCTTAGTAAAATGATCAGACAATTGATATAGAATAGAATAGAATATGATTTATTGGCTAAAAAAGCGCACAAGCTAGCATAAGCACGTCATAACAATTATAATTACAATGATAAAGTAAATGTTAAGGGATAAACATAGTTACAAAGTTAAATCAATTATTAAAATGCGAAACAAAATAGGGAACAAAAGAGTTTTTGTACCTCATTGTCAACATTTGGGGACACAAGTCAAGTTGAGTATTTGGAGCTCTACGAGCACTAAGTCTTGTATTGGGAAGGATTGGGGGGTTTTCTTTGAAGGGGGGAAGAAGACGTCGATGATAGTCAGAACTAAGACACTTGTGCCCGAAGTTCATGGTAAGGAAGTGACGTCGTGATTCCAATGTAGTGATTTCAAGTCTAGCCAAACCTTCATCATAAGTAGTATAGGACGTCCCCAGTATAATTTTTATAGCTCTTTTTTGAATGCTTTCAATTTTAGAACATTGGGATTTGGTCAGTCCAGGGTGCCAGACAGGGCAAGCATATTCAAGACAAGGTCTTATATAAGAACAATAAATTATTTTAAGGTTCTGGATTGATATGGAGAACCGTTTAAGAAGGGAGAAAGATCTAAGGAGAAAACCACCTGTTTTAAATAAGTGAAAAGAGTGAGATTTCCATTTAAGGTCATTGTCCAAGTGCACACCAAGTAGCTTAACCATGTTTAAGTTTGGGATGCAATGGTAATTATTGATTTGGGGTATATTTTTAAAAAAAGAGAATAGCATTAAACTGCTTTTCGGTATGCTCAGATTGAGCTTAACATTGGCAAGATCATTCTTTAAGCTGTTAATGAGTGAGTCAAGTTTAACGCCCAAAGTGTTTGAGGTTTGACAAAGGTTAAGTAATGTCAAATCATCCTCAAATTTAAAAGTGTTGTCAAAGTTTGGTAAAACATTGTTAAAAACAATTAAGAATCCTAAAGGACCCAATTTAGTCCCTTGGGGTGCTCCACAGGAAATTGAGGTAAAACCAGATGAATCTCCGTTAGGGAGGACTACACATTGCTCACGACCAGATAAAAAACTAGCTACTATACGTAAAACAAAATCTCTGACACCTAAAGCCCTTGCATTATCAATAAATGTCTGATGATCCAAGTTGTCAAAGGCTTTACTAATATCAGCAAAAACAGCCTCAACGTAAGAACTACTTAACTCAAGATGTTTGAAAACAGTGTCTAGTATATAACATAAACAATGGGTTGTGCTATGATTCGGTCTAAAGCCAAACTGATTTGGGTTAATTTTATCTTGAATATCATCAAAGAGGAAATTGTAAATAAAACTTTCAAAAATTTTAGAGAAAATGGAGGTTTTTGATATTGGTCTTAAGTCAGAGGGGACTTTTGGGGTCTTGTTTTTTGGTATAGGTGATATAATAGATCGTTTAAAACACACTGGAAAAATACCATCTACAAGACATTGGTTAAAAATTGCAGTTAGAGGTACACTTAAATAATGGGCACATTTACAAATCAATTTGGTAGGGATATCACCTGGGTAAACTGACTTATTTGTATCAAGATTTTCGAGTTTAAGCTGGGTCTGATATATTCTAATCAAAGGAATGTCACTCACTGCACTGTTGGCCGGCATATTTTGGAGTGGCGGGTGAGTTTTACAAGTTGAAGTAAAATAATCGTTTATGATGTCTGCACTCACTGGGTTGCCATTACTATCCAGTAAGAGAAACTTAGAAGAGACCTTTCCCATGAGATCTTGGATACATTTGTGGAAATTCTTAGGGTTCGAATACAGTAACTTATTGAGCACGTGAGCACCCTGCTCTTTTCTTGCTTTACGATTTTCACTAATAATAATGTTTCGAAGTTTTCGAGATTCCTGGAAAAATCCTTCCTTAAAGAGTCTATCACGTTCATTTATTAGGCACAAAATTTTTTTATTTATCCATGGTTTACAATTGGATTTATAATATCGTGTTTCTTGTGAGTGCAATCATTGAGATGCTGAAGGGAAATTCAATTACTAGTGTTTGGTTATATTTGAAGTGCATCTACTTGCTAAGTAATGCTTTAGAAGGGTATTATAAACCAAGAAAAAATGATTCTTCACTTCTTAGTGATATGAACCTAGCATTTTGGAGGATTCTTCCAAGAAAATTTCTAGCGATGTTTTGTTAGAGAGTGAATTAAAATTCTTCAAGACATAGGAAAATACTCCTTCTTTGAGAATGTTTACAGGAGTTTCCTTAAAGAGTGATCTAAGACATGGACACAAGACATGTGACTGAATTCTATATTTTGTTCATTTTTGTTGGTATTATTTTTTCTCAGTTCCCAACCTGTGACACTCAATGGCTGATCCAGCCCCAGCGAGCACTTCCAATGGGGGTGGGGGTCTATCAACCAATCCCAGAAGAGGGGGGTTGTTATTACAGATAAATTTAAACCAAAGTAAGAGTTATTTCTGAGAAGTGTTAGTGGAAATGCTACGTTTCTTTGAGCCATGGCTATTCATATTCACACCACTGTGACGGTACGTGGCCGACACGCCCCTTAGAAGGCAGTTCCAACGGTCCCCTTAACATCCAATTCGAATCAGGGCCTAGAAATTATATTCAGTGGGGCCCTAGCGAGCTATTCTAGTGGGGTTCCCTAACATTCAATTCAACCAGGGCCCTACAAATCATTTCCTCCAAGAGATGACAAATTTCAGCGCCAGTGCATATTTAAAAAGGTTTGATTTGAGGTAACTGAAAAAAGTGATAGAAAGGGATTATTGTTTTATCCAGAATTGAACCTACCGACACAGTAAAAAAAAAGCTTGATCAATTTTTGACTAATGCTTTAAAAGGATTTTATAAACCCAGACAAAGTGATTATTCACTTCATAGCGATATGATCTTAGCGATATGAAGTATTTGGAGGGCCCTTCTTAAAAAAATTCTTGAGATATTTTGCTACAGAATGATTTAAGTTTTCTCAAAATAAGAAAATGGGCGCACAAGAGATGTGACTAAATTCTATATTTTGTTCATTTTTCTTGGAATTATTTTCTGTCAATCCCTGACCTGTGACACTCAATGGCTATTCCACCCCCTAGCGATAAATTCCAACGCAAGGAGGGGGGGGGGCTAGCAACCAATTCAAATGGGGTTTTTTAGTAGATATTAATTTAAACAAGAGTAAGAGTTATTTCTGAGAGGTTTTAATGGAAATACTACGTTTCTTTGAGCCATGGCTATGTATATTCACGCTACCCTGGCAATATGTGGGTGACCCAAGCATCAAAATATATAGTGTCAAACTAGATTTATATATATACATATATATATATCTATATATATAAAAATAAGTTGTCTGTCTGTGGATGTGTGGATGGATGTGTGGATGGATGTGTCAGGTGACGTCACCTGAAAAAACTGGATTAGGTGACGTCAAAACTGAAAAAACTAAAAAAAGGCAAAAACTACAAAAAAAACTAAAAACTAATAAAAAAAATAAAAAAGCTAAAAAACTAAAAAAACTATAAAGGTAAAAACCAATAAAAAACTAAAAAAAAAACTGAAAAAACTAAAAAAAGGCAAAAACTACAAAAAAAAACTAAAAACTAATAAAAAAAGTAAAAAAGCTAAAAAACTAAAAAAAACTAAAAAAACTAAAAAAAGGTAAAAAACTAAAAAAAATAAAAAATAAAAAAAAAACAAAAAAAAAGGAAAAAAATGAAAAATAAGCTAAAATAAAGGTAAAAACCAATAAAAAACTAAAAAAAAAAGGAAAAAACTAATAAATGACGACACTCAAAGAGAAAGCGACCAGGACAAAAAACTAAAAAAAAAGGCAAAAACTACAAAAAAACTAAAAACTAATAAAAAAAATAAAAAAGCTAAAAAACTAAAAAAACTAAAAAAAGGTAAAAAACTAAAAAAACTAAAAACTAAAAAAAAACTAAAAAAGGTAAAAACTAAAAGAACTAAAAAAGAAAAAAATAAATGACGACACTCAAAGAGAAAGCGACCAGGACAAAAGGAATGTTCGATTAGCAATCAACAAAGCACCGGGACACAGGGAGTATAAATGACGACCAGGACACAAGTAAAAAAAAAAATTAACAAAACTAAAAAGAAGGTAAAAACTACAAAAAAACTAAAAAGAAAAAAAAACTAAAAACTAATAAAAAAACTAAAAAATCTAAAAATCTAAATAAACTAAAAAAGAAAAAAAAAGGAAAAAAATAAAGGAGAAAAACAAAACTAAAAAACGAATGTATATACAGACCGGTACACCGGGATACAAATGACGACCGGGACACAGGGAATATAAATAACGACCGGGACACAGGGACACAACTACAACGGGGACACCGGGGGAAACAGGGGGATATAAATGACGACCGGGACAAAAAAACTAAAAAGAAATAAAAACTAAAAACTAATAAAAAAAACTAAAAAATCTAAAAATCTAAATAAGCTAAAAAAGAAAAAAAAAGGAAAAAAATAAAGGAGAAAAACAAAACTAAAAAACGAATGTATATACAGACCGGGACACCGGGATACAAATGATGACCGGGACCCGGGACACAGGGAATATAAATGACGACCGGGACACAGGGACACAACTACAACGGGGACACCGGGGGAAACAGGGGGATAACCTGACAATCTATTTATATGCAAAGACAATGGGACAGCAAAGAATGTTGTATATTCGCAAGTTTTACGTAGTTAAAACCATATATATATATATATATCTATATTCACAGGTGGGACATAGGGACACAACTACAATGGCGCGTAACTATTATGGCGCGTAACGACTTACGCGCGCGGGGGGGCTTGGGGGGGGCGCGAAGCGCCCCCACCAACTAGGTGTTGGGGTGGCGCGAAGCGCCACCCCAACAGCTAGTATATATATATATATATATATATATATATATATATATATATATATATATATATATATATATATATATATATATATATATATATATATATATATATATATATATATATATATATATATATATATATATATATATATATATATATATATATATATATATATATATATATATATGTATATATATATATATATAGAAAATTGCAAGGTCTTGAAATTTAATTGTTAAACAATGGGAATGTGTTGCGCCTCAGGAAAAGTTAGACTTTCCCAACTGGCTGCACCACCAGAGCCATTGCAGACCTTATGACGTTACAGAATGGGACACCGGGACACAAATGACGACCGGGACACAGGGACATAAGGAATATAAATGACGACCGGGACACTCAAAGAGAAATCACGGACCGGGATACCGGGATACAAATGACGACCGGGACAAAGGGAATATGAATGACGACCGGGACACCGGGGTAAAACAGACGACCGGGACACAGGGAATATGGTTGACGACCGGAACAGTCAAAGAGAAACTACTGACCAAGACACCGAGACATAAATGACGACCGGGACACCGGGACACAGGAAATATAAATGACTATCGGTACACAGGGACACAACTACAACGGGGACGCCTGAAGGGCACAGAGGGATATATAAATGAAGACGGGGATACAGGGAGTATTTGATTAGCAATCACAATCAAAAAGGTTCAAGGGCAGTCATTAGAAAAATAGGGTATAGATCTGAATACGGATAGTTTTCCCATGGGCAATTATATGTTGCATGTTCAAGAGTCGGTAAACCTGACAATTTATGCATATGCACAGACTATGGGACAGTGAAGAATGTTGTATATTCGCAAGTTTTACGTAGTTAAAAACATATATATATATATATATATATATATATATATATATATATATATATATATATATATATATATATATATATATATATATATATATCCTTCTATATTCACAGATGGGATACAGGGATTTTCATTGTCCCTTGTGTTCTATTGCTGTTTTTCAAAGATATTCGATTATTAAAGCAAGTACAATTTCTAACAATGATATCCATCAAGCTTCAAAGCTTAATTTTTCTTTTTTAACGTTTTTAAATTCCTTTAATCCCTTGTTTTTTAATTTTAATTTTTTTCTTTTTTAGTTTAAATTTAGGTTTTTAGTTTTTTTAGTTTGTTCTTTTTTTCCTTTTATTTTTTTTAGTTGTTTACCCCTTTTTAGTTTTTATAGTTTTTTCTTCTTCCTTTCTTTTATTTTTCTTCTGTACTTTTTATTTTTTTCGGAACGTGCCCCAGCAACACTTCTGCAAGGTGCTAATTTTTAACTGCGTAAAACTTACGGATATACAACTGGTAATTCCTCTGATATACTCTGGTAATTCCTCAACACGTACTCTTTTTTGATTTTCGCTTTCAGCCGCAAGCCAGGTTTCGCGTTGCTCTTTTAATACATCGACACGCTTTCTTTTGATAATTTCTCTCTGAGCCAAAAGCGTACCCCCCCCATAGGGCAACACGTATGCAAGTGCTAATATTGAACTGCGTAAAACTTGTGGATATATACCATTCTTCGCAGTCCAATTATCTGTGCATATAAATAGACCCTCCGGTTTCCTGACTCTAAAACATGCAACATATAATTGTCCAAGGGAAAAACAATCTGCATTAAGATCTATACAACATTTTTCTAATGATTGCCCTTGAGTTTTGTTGATTGCAAATGCTAATCGAATTGAGAATTACAATCTTTCAAATTGAAAAGGCAGATCCGTTGGAATCATGGAAATGCGAGGAATAGCAAAAGCCTCACCCTCCGAACGCCCTGTCAAGATTGTTGCCTCTATTACATTTTCCATTGTTTTTTTTACGGCAAGTTGCGTGCCGTTGCAAAGAATTGGTGGGTTAATGTTTGCTCAACAGTGTTATTGGTACGCCTAGAGATCCCCTGGAGATCCAGGGAATTTAAAAATTCTGATGGATAGTTAACCGCCTCATTTGATTCCAGAACTGTGTTGACTGACTTGTAAATGACTGCCTGGTCTCGAATCTTGGACAGAATAATATTGTTGATTTCGTGGATTTCTTTGTTCTTGGCTGCCAGAATCACTCGTTCACTTAGCAATTTATGATTTTTGTAATTGGTTAGAATATTCGGAAATACCTTTTCAACCAATTCATTTTTTTGACCGTTTCCAATTTCCAGCAATTGATCTGAAAATATTTCAGGAGAGTGATCGTTTTCCAATCGGACACACATATTTGTAGTTAATTTTAATTTCTATACGTGTACCCATAAATTAAAATTTTTAAGGCAAGCATCCATTTCGTCTGCAGGTGTCGATCTAGGAATAACAGGTAATGTTTGCCTGAAATCTCCGGAAAGCAATATTAATGTGCTGCCAAAGGGTTTGGAACTACCTCGCAAATCTTGCAATGATCGGTGAAGAGCCTCGAGCGATTTTTGTGTGCAATTGTGCACTCGTCCCAAACAATAAAGTTGCATTATTGCAATACTTTACCTATCCCAGATGAACTGGAAATGTTGCACGTGGGAGTTTCTGTAGAGTGCATATTCAGAGGCAAGTTCAAAGTGGAATGAGCAGTTCCTTCACCAAGCAGCAACGTTGTGGCTATTTCGGACGACGCAAGCGCCAGCGCTATGTCATTTTTGGATTGAATTGATGAGGTAAATTGGACATTCCTAGTCTGGCCCTTTCTCTTTGAGCTGCAGGCCTGGTTTTGCATTGCTCTGGTGTTTCCTCCTGGTGTTCCCTTTTTGGTGACATTATAGGATAATTATACACGCATTGCTTTTTTAATACAGCGACACGCCTTCTTTTTTGCTATCTCTATCAGCCGCAAGCCTGGTTTCACGTTGCGAACATGACGTCATTTATAGATTTTGATATTTTTTTCAGTTTTTTCCTTTTTTTCGTTTTTTTTTACGTCATATTGAATATGACGTCATGTAGTTTTTTTTTATTTTTTTCCTTTTTACTTTGTTTTATTTTTTCCTTGTTTTTAGTTTTTTCTTTCTTAGGTTTTTTCATTTTTCTTTTTAGCTTTTTTTGTTTTTAAATTTTTCTTTTTTTTTCTTTTTAGCTTATTTAGTTTTTTACATTATTTGGTTTTTTAATTTTAGTTTTTTTAGTTTTTTTTTTTTTTCTTTTTAGTTTTTTTCCCTATTTCATTTATTTAATTTTTTATTTTTTAGTTATTTTTTCTTTTTTCTTTTTTTTTCTCTTAGCGTTTTTCTTTCTTTTAATTTTCTTTGTTTTTTTTTCTTTTCTTTAGTTTTGTCTTTTTGTCTCTTTTTAGTTTTCTCTTTTTGTTTTTTCTTTTTTAGATTTTTCTTTTTAGTTTTTCTTTTTTTTTAGTTTTTCTTATTTTAGTTTTTTCTTTTTTAGTTTTTTCTTTTCTTAGTTTCTTCTTTTCTTTTTTTCTTTTTTAGTTGTTTTCTTTTGACCCATCCCTTAGGGAGTTTTGACAGCATTCTGTAGTGGTTCGACCCATCGTTTAGGGAGCATTTCCAGCGACTCCCCTAGCTTCCAATTCCACCCGGGGAATAGAAACTAATTCCCCCCGGGGAATAGAAACCAATTCCAAGAGGACCCTAGCGAGCAATTCTAGCGTAGCCCCTAAGGGGAATGGCAAATTTCAGCGCCACTGCATACCTACAAAGATTCGATATTCTTTTTTTGAAGCAACCGGAAAAGGTAATAGAAAAGGAGGCTTATTTTATCCAGAATTGAAATTTACCGACACGGTAAAAAACGCTTGATGGATTTTCGACTAGTCATGACGGTCTAGAGTTGCTGAAGAAGCAAGAGATGTACAATGATGACCAAAATATGGCAAAGTGATTGTGCAGGCCATGGGATGATGATGATTCTATTGATAATTAAACATGACCTTTACTGTACTACCTTGTAAATCACATGATACTTCAACCGAGTAATATTACCGAGTAGATTACCAAGTAATCTACTCATATGAAGCGTCAAAATAAATATCTATAGTGCCTTTTACTTCATAGGACTACCCATACCTTCAGAAGCTAATTATCCACCGTACATTTTTACTGGCTCCGCAATAGGAGGCCTAATAAGCATATAATTTTACCGGTAATTCTAAATCAATTTAACATCTCAGAATTTTCACACAATAGTAATTTGGCCTTCTTTTAGCTAAAATTACTCTTTTGCAACCAATGACTGAAAACACAGCTTTGCTGTTGGACAGTCATTTTGGCTAAAATGAATGTCTATCTTAGCCATTATTTTGTAGGACTACCTGCACCTTTGAAAACCAATGCCCCACCATACGACAGTACTGCCCCTGAAACAGGAGGCTCAATACGTGTAGAGGTTTTTCACCGATTCTAAATCAATTAATTATCTCAGAATTTTCACAGAATAGCTTTTTAGCATTCTTTTGGCTAGATTGTTGATTTGCCCCACAAAGTGCTTCAAACCGCCGGTTTGCTTTGGAATGGTCTTTTTGGCAAAAATAAATATCGATGTCAACCCTTCGTTTTGAACGACTACCTGCAACTTTTGAAACGAATGCACCACAGTAAATCATTAGTGCCTCTCTGGTACCCTTTATCATTCACAAGATATTTTTAGATTCTTTTTTAATAGAGATCTCTAATCCCACTTCCCCCACTTCTGATTCCGGTTAAAACGGTTCAACCTTCAATTCTGCTGGCTTCAATCTCAGTTCAATCGGGTACAGTTCCCACTATACCCCTTCCGATTCCAACTCCAAATGTGGCTCTGGTTGCGTCATTTCTGATTTCCCACTTCTGCCTTCCCATTCCAAAGCCCTGATCCCGTCAGCTCCACTCCAAGCTCCAACGATTCCAAGATTTATATGCGGCTGCCTCTGTGGTCATCTACAGCTGGAAAATGACACCTTTTCGGAACACATTATCACCCCTAAGGGTTTTTTATCCTTTTCTCCCTCGAAAATAAATTCAAAATTAAAACCAAATATTGTTTTTATTTGAATTTGTTGTGGGTTTATTTCTTTCTTGAAACTTGTTGCATGTTGATTTTCCTCTTCGTGAAACTGATTTTGTTCGTGGACCTGAAATTGTTCATAGAACTTGTTACATATTAATTTTTTTCATGAAACTTATTGCGTGCTCATTATTGTTTTCCAAATTTGTTACAAGTTGATTTTTTTCTTCGTGAAACTTGTACATTGATTTTTCTCATTTAAAAAACTGATATTATTCATGGAAATTTTTTCTTCTTGATTTTTGTTTCTATCACTCATTACGTACTGGCTTTTTCTTTGTTCGTGAAACTTGTTGCATTTTGATTTTTTCATCCTAAAACTTGTACATTTATTTTTCTTTTCGGAGCTTGTGCTCATTTTTGTTCTTGAAACCTGTTGTGTATTGATTTTTCTCTCTGTCAAACTTGTTTATCGATTTCTCTCTTTGTGAAATTGATTTTGTTTATGGAACTTGTGTCATGCTAATTTTTATTCGCGGAAGTTGTTACGTGCTGATTCTTCTTCGTGAAATTTGTTGCAAGTTGATTTTTCTCTTCATGAAACTTTTTTACTGATTTTTTTCCTCTTGAAACTGATTTTGCCTATGGAATTCATTGCGTGCTGTTCTTTTTCGTTCGTGAAACTTGCTAAGTCTTGATTTTTGTTCGTTAAACTTTTTGCATGTTTTTTTTCACTTTGTGAGACTTGTCTGTTGATTTTCCTCCTTGCGAAGCTGATTTTAATCAAGGACCTCGCCAAGTACTAATTTTTTTGTTTGTGGAACTTCCTGCGTCCTGATTTTGCTCTTTGCCTCTTCGGGAAACTTTTACATTGATTTTTATTCCTCGTCAAACAGATTTTGTTTATGCAACTAAGTGTGTGGTGATTTTTTTAGGTCATGGTACTTACTGCACGTTGTTTTTTTCCCTTTGCGGGACTTATATATTGATTTATATCCTCTTGAAAATAAATTTCATAAGGGAACTCGTTGCTTCCTAATTTCTTTTGCACGCAGAACTCGCTGCGTCCTGATTTTCTTCGTGAAACTTGTTGCAGATTGATGTTTTCTCTTCGTGAAACATGTACATTGATTTTCTCCTTGTAAAATTGATTTTGTTTATGTAACTTAAAGAAAATTAGGTTAGGTCCTGGGGTGAAATCAGTTTCACGATGAGAAAATCACCGTACAAGAATTACGAAGAGAAAAATAAAAATGTAACAAGTTTTCACGAAAAATCAGCACGCAAGAAGTTCCAAGAGCACAAAATCAGCAAGCTCAGTGAACAAAATTAGTTTCACGAGGAGGAAAAATCTGTTTACAACTTTAACGAAAAGAAAAGTTAACGTATAACAGGTATTTTGAAGAAAAATCAGCACGCAGCACATTCCACAAACAAATAACAGCACACAGTAAGTTCCAAGGGGGAAAAAATCAATAAGTTTCACAAAGAGAAACATCAACAAGCAACAAATTTCACAAAAAAAAATCAGCACGCAACAATTTCCATGAACAGAATCAGTCTCACGAGGGGAGAAATCAATATACAAGTTTCACGAAGAGAAAATTCAACATGCATCAAGTTTCAGGAACAAAATCAGCACAGGACACGCTCCACAAAAAAAATCAAAACGCAACAAGCTCCAAGAACAGAATCTGTTTCATGAGGAGAAAAAATCAACATTAAACAAGTTTTACGAACAAAAAGCAGCACGCAAGAAGTTCCGCAAACCACAAGAAGCATGCAATAGTCTTATGAATAAAATCAGTTTCAAGAGAAAAATAAATAAATTTACAAGTTTCACGACAATAAAAAACAACATGCAATAAGGTTCACGAACAAAAATCTGCAAGAAAAAGGCTCCACAAACAAAAATCAGCGCACAATAAGTTCCATGAACAAAATCGGTTTCACTAGGAAAAAATGAATGTGAAAGTTTCACTAAGAAAAAATCAACAAGCAAGAAGTCTTAGTAACAAAAATTAGCACGCTGAACAAAATCAACATGCAACAACTTCCATCAACATAAACGGTTTCATGAGGAGAAAAATATATATAGAAGTTTCACGAAGAGCAAAATGAACATGCAACATGTTTCACGAACAAAAATCAGCACACAACAGATTCCCCAAATAAAAAATCACCAGATTCCCCCCAAAAAAAGTTCCACGAACACAACCAGTTTCACGATTAAAGAAAAAAATGTATAAGTTTCTGGAAAAAAATCAACATGCAACAAAGTTTACAAACAAAACCAGGAAACAGCCAGCTCTATGAACAGAATATAAGCATGCAACACGGTTTTTGAACAAAATAAGTCTTACGAGAAGAATAATTAATGTATAAGTTTCATGAAGAGGAAAATCAACATGCAACAACTTTCACGAAGAAAAATCAACACACAAAAGGTTCCACAAACAAAACCAATTTTCCGAGAAAAATTAACATAAAAGTTTCACGAAGAGAAAATCAACGAAAAAAATCAGCACGCAACAAGTTCCATCAGCATAATCAATTTGACAAGGGGAAATATCAATGTAAAAATTTCTCGAAGAGAAAAATCAAGATCAAACAAGTTTTACAAATAAAGATCTGCACACAACAAGTAGCACAAACAAAAATATGCTCGCAATAAGTTCAATGAAGAAAATCAGTTTTACGAGGAGGAAAATCAATATACAAGTTTCACCGTGAGAAAAATCAATATGAAACAAGTTTCACGAACAAAAATTTCAGCGCGCAATAGGTTCCAGGAACCAAAATCAACACGTAAGGAGTTCCATGAGCAAAATAAGTTTTTGACGAGAGAAAAATCAATGTACAGCCTTCACGAAGAGAAAAATCGACACGAAACAAGTTTCATGAGTAAAAATCAGCACAAAATAAGTTCTATGAACAAAATCCACATGCAACAAGCTCAATGAACAAAATCAGTTCCACAAAGAGAAAATCAGTGTACAAGTTTCACGAAGAGAAAAATCAACACACAACAGTTTCAAATAAAAACAATTGTCAACTTTTAGGATATAAATTTATTTTTGAGGCAAAAACGGTGAAAACTACTTAGGCGTGATAATGTGTGCCAGAAGGGTGTTGTTTGCTAGCCATAGATTACCACGGAGGCAGTCACATATAAAACCTTGGAATCGTTAGAACTTGGAGCGGAATTAACGGGATCGGAATATGGAATCAGAGGGCAAAAGTGTGAAATTTGGAGGTGACACAACTGGAGCCAGATTTGGAGTTGGAATCGAAGGGGGATAGTGGAAACTGGAATCGGTGGAACCAGGATGGAAGACTGCAGAATCGAAGGTGGAACTTCTGTAGCCGAGTTCAGAAGTGAAGGAAGAGGAATTAGATGTCACTTTATTAAAAAAAGTATCAAAATTTGTTATAAGTTTTTCTGAGGGGTACTAGAGGATCAGTGATTCTGTACAGTGTTGTATTCGTTTATAAAGATGCAGTTAGTCCTACAAAATAAAGGGTTAACATAGATATTTATTTTGACCGAAAAGATTGTCCCACAGCAAAGAAACATTTTCAAGCATTTATTGATGCAAAACAATGGTTCTAGCTGAAAGAATACCTAGAAGCTCCGGTGTGAAAATTCTGAGATAGTCAATTGCTTTAGAATTAGTGAAAAAACTATACGCGCATTGGGCCTCCTGTTTCAGAGGAAGTAATACCTTACGGTGGGGCATTGGTTTCTTCTAAAGGTGCAGGTAGTCGTATAAAAAGAACAGTTAACATAAATATGTATTTTAACGAAGAAAACCGTCCAACAGTAAATTAACGTTTTCAGTCATTTTGTGATGCAAAACAATATTTCTAGCCAAAAGAAGGCCAAAAAGCTATTGTGTGAAAATTCTGATATGGTCAATTGATTTAGAATTACCAAAAACACTATACGCATATTGAGCCTCCCGTTCAAGAACCAGTAAGGCTGTATGGGGGTGATACAGGTAGTCCTACAAAACCAACGGCAACATAGACATTTATTTTAACGCTTCATATGAGTAGAGGATGCGGTTAAAGCTTGGAAAAATTGTGCACAGTTGTCTATAATAGAACTTCAGCTATTATATAGAAGGATCAGTGGTTCATAAATAATGACGAAGACCACACTGCCTTTCCATAATACAACAACAAAAGAGAGAATAATGAGGACTTTTTTCCCAAGACAGTGAACCAACAAAACCTATTTGAATATTTCGGCCCTATATTTAAGGGCCGTCTTCAGCAAAGAAAAAATAAAAAAAACAATAAAACACTTACAATAAAAGTTGTAAAATCTGCAAAAAATCATCAGTGGACAAGCTCTGTGACAGAAAATTTTCGAGTGATTTTCGTTCTGAGGAAATTATACGTCTTCTGTGTTTTTTGTCCTTAATAATATGATTCAACGTTTTTAGATGTAGTTTATGTGTGAACGGTGACTCTCGTAAAGTATTTAAGTGAAATTTATGCCTTAAGGACTTAGGAATAATTTTATTCCTTCTGCAGGATTTCAGAAACGTTTGTTGATTGATAATGTTCGCGTGTTTTTTCCCTAAACTAATAAAATGAAAAATATCTTTGGTCAAATGCTCCCTATAAACGTGACGTAAATAATGACGAAGACCACACTGCCTTTCCATAATAAAACAACAAAAGAGAGAATAATGAGGACTTTTTTCCCAAGACAGTGAACCAACAAAACCTATTTGAATATATCATTTGAATAGAAAAAATAGAGACTTGGGTGAATACACACTCAACCCTATGTAAACAAAATTAATTATAGAAAATAATCTAATTCAAAATAAAACAAAAATAGGAACGAACAAAAACAAGCCCAATATCAAAAGAACTATCAGATTAGCTGCAGAGAAGGCAAATATCGCAAAAGGAAATCATTCCAATTTTTAATAAATACAGTTAGTGAAATGAATGAACCTTTTTATCTTTTAAAATGTTAGCTTTTATCAGACAGTCTTGGCTGAACTTTTCGTTAAGAAGTAATGATGCCAAGGCTATTTTAAAATAAAAACAAATCAATTTTTAACTGAGAACTTTTATTGTAAGTGTTTTATTGTTTTTTATTTTTTCTTTGCTGAAGACGGCCCTTAGATACAGGGCCGAAATATTCAAATAGGTTTTGTTGGTTCACTGTCTTAGGAAAAAAGTTCTCATTATTCTCTCTTTTGTTGTTGGATTGGTGGTTCTTTCTGTAGGTTGGGGGAGGAGTATTTCTTAAGCGTCAAAAAGTGCGTTTCTAATTCTTTGTGCCATTCTGGCACAAAGAAATGCCAAGAAATGCCATTCTGGATCTTAGATATTTCAGGAACTTACGATTGAATAAGGAACGTGTTAAGCAAAAAGGAGGAATCGAAATCATAACAAAATTTCTTAATTAAACTGAAATTGCTGATTTGCCATCTTATTATTTGAAACTAAAAGAATCGTCGATGATTGTCATTTTAAATATTCTGATGATAGTCATGTCAATTTTAAATATTTCAGAGGGCATAGGCATTGGAACGAAATGTTTTGAAAGAATCATAACAGCTATAGTAAAAGTCATATTATATTACAATGTTATATTATATATATATATATATATATATATATATATATATATATATATATATATATATATATATATATATATATATATATATATATAAATATTTATATATATATATATATATATATATATATATATATATATATATATATATATATATATATATATATATATATATATATATATATATATATATATATATATATATATAAATTATATATATATATATATATATATATATATAATATATATATATATATATATATATATATATATATATATATATATATATATATATATATATATATATATATATTAGTTATGTTATATTACTATAGTAAAAGTAGTAATAGTAAATTTTGGGTGACAAGCTTGCTACTTGTTCCTGTAAAAACACCCAGCAACTGAAACGTCGATTCGACGTCCTATGCGCCAGCAATGGCTCTGGAGGATCTTTATTCTTTTTTATGGCACTTGGTATTAACCAAGTGACATGTAGCAATCGCAAATTCTGTCGGTCTGTCGGTCTGTCTGTCGGTCCCGGTTTTGCGACTTTAGGCACTTCCAGGTAAGCTAGGACGATGAAATTTGACAAGCGTATCAGGGACCGGACCAGATTAAATAAAAAATAGTTGTTTTTCCGATTTGACCATTCGGGGAGGGAGGAGTGGGGGCCGGTTAATTTGAAAAAAATAGAAAAAATGAAGTATTTTTAACTTATGAGCGGGTGATGGGATCTTAATGAAATTTCATTTTTGGAATGATATTGTGTCTCAAAGCTCTTATTTTAAATCCTGACCGGATCTGATGACATTGGGGGGAGTTGGAGGGGAAACCTAAAATCTTGGAAAACACTTAGAGTGGAGGGATCGGGATGAAACTTGATGGGAAAAATAAGCACAAGTCCCAGATACATGATTGATATAATCGGAACGGATCCGCTCTCTTTGGGGTAGCTAGGGGGGGGGGTAATTCTAAAAAATTAAAAAAAATGAGGTATTTTTAACTTGCGAACGGGTGATCAGATCTCAATGAAATTTGATGTTTTGAAGGATATCGTGTCTTAGAGCTCTTATTTTAAATCCCGACCAGATCTGATGAAATTGGGGGGGGGGGGTTGGGAGGGGTAAAACCTAAAACATGGAAAACATTTAGAGTGGAGGGATCGTGATGAAACTTGATGGGAAAAATAAACACAAGTCCTAGATACATGATTAACATAAAAGGAACAGATCCACTCTCTTTGGGGTAATGGGGGGGGGGGGTTATTTCTAAAAAATTAGAAAACATGAGGTATTTTTAACTTACGAACGGGTGATCGGATCTGGTGACATTGGGGGGAGTTGGGAGGGGGAACCTAAAACTTGGAAAACACTTAGAGTGCAGGGATCGGGATGAAACTTGGTGGGAAAGACAAGCACAAGTCCTTTATACATGATTGACATAACCGGAACGGATCTGGTCTCTTTTGGGTAGCTGGGGGATGGATTAATTCTGAAAAATTATAAAAAATGAGGTATTTTTAACTTACGAAAAGGTGATCGGATCTCAATGAAATTTGATATTTAGAAGGATATCGTGTCTCAAAGCTCTTATTTTAAATCCTGACCAGATCTGGTGACATTGGGGGAAGTTAGGGGTGGGGAAACCTAAAATCATGGAAAACACCTAGATTGGAGGGATCGGGATGAAACTTGTTGGGAAAAAAAGCAGAAGTCTTACATACGTGATTTAAATAATTGGAACGGATCCACTCTATTGGCGGGGGAGGGCTAATTCTTAAAATAAGAAAAAATTACGTATTTTTAACTTACGAAGGAGTGATTGGATCTTACGGGGGAGTTGGAGGGGGAAACCGGAATTCTGGGAAAACGTGAAACTTGGGGTATTTTTATCTTATGAGACATGGAATCCATGTCTCAGAGCTCTTATTTCAATTTCCGACCAGATCTTTTGACATTGGGGGGAGTTGGAGGGGGAAATCATGGAAAAACACTTGGAGTGGAGGAATCAGGATGAAGCTTGGTGGATAGAATAAACAAATGTCCTTGATACGTGATTGACAAAATCGTACTGGATTCGCTTTCTTTGGAGGAGTTGGGGGGGAGGGGTTCAGGGATTTGGAGAGTTTGGTGCTTCTGGACGTGCTAGGACGATGAAAATTGGTAGGCGTGTCAGGGAGCTGCACAGTTTGACTTGATAAAGTTGTTTTCCCAGATTTGACCATCTGGGGGGGGGGGCTAAAGGGAGAGGAAAAATTACAAAAAATTAGGTATTTATAACTTACGAGTGGGTGATCGGATCTTAATGAAGTTTGATATTTAGAAGGACATCGTGACTCAGAGCTCTTATTTTAAATCCTGACCGGCATTAAGCCTCTTATTTTCCTTTTTAAATCAATCTATTGATTCATAGAATTTTGTTAGAGCTCATGCCATATGATCTCTTGGCTCTTAGCTCTTCTCACCTCGTCACAAGTGCCATATGAGCTGTTGGCTCCTGTTTTATATTAAAAGGCATGATAAAATTATCAATTATACAGCAAATTTGTGCGTGCTTTTATAACACATTGTGGGTGCTTCGTAGCATATTTATATGTTCTTTAATAGCACATTGTGTGTGATTCATTACAGATTTAGACGTGCTCTCATAGTACATTGTGAGTGCTTCATAGCACATTTGTGCTTGCTTTGTAGCACATTGCGAGTGCTTCATAGCACATTTGTACATATTTTAAAAGCACATTGCGAGTGCTTCATAGCAAATCTGGGCGTGTTTTTATAGCATATAGCGAGTGCTTTTTAGTACAATTGTCCGTGCTTTCATAGCAAATTACGCGTGCTTCATTGCACATTGTAGATACTTCATAGCATATCTCCGCGTGCTTTTATAGCACACCACTGTGCTTCCTAGCATTTTGAGAACGTCTGTAACCCACCAACAGTCAAATTCATAACTGTATGAGCCTGAAGGAGCAGACTAAGTGTAACTTTAGAACAAGGTCAAAGACACAGGCAGAACTACTCTTAGCTATATACAAAGCCAAGGAAATGGACGAAGAACGCCTAATGGCCTTTTTTGTGCCTCCATTAAGGTGAGCATGGAAATAATTCTGACTGAACTAGACCTTGCTGACAGGTAAAGCCACAGAACCTGCTGCGATTGTTCCGACGGCCCATTGCTCTGACTACGACCTTGTGAAAGATACTTTTCTGAGAAGATTCCAAATGACTTCTGAAACCTATCACCAGTTATTCCGTACGACACCGAAGGATGTAAAACAGTCATTTACCGACTACAGTAAGAAGCCAGAGCAGCTTCTGACCATATGGTTGGACGTTACTGACTACAGATCGATCGTGAATACATATGGGATGTGAATGAAGATAGCCAATATCTTTAGAAAACTGAGGGTTGAACAATATATCACTTCCATTAAGAATGAACGACTTGACATCTATTTGAGATAACTTGAGGAACCAATTCTTGCGGCAATCTGCTATGTGGCTAAAAAAATTTTACAAGCCCGAAAAGATGACAGAAGAGAAAGATTGAAAGGAATTTCACATCAGTCTTCAAGGAAAGAAATGGCTGCAAAGGAAGCACAACAAGTTAAACCCGCGAATAAGCCGGTGAATAAAGAATTGGAAAAAACAGGATCCAACAGTCGAGACACTCCGTGCAAGAAAACTAACAGAGTGGCACGAGGTTTTTTCAACTGTGGAAAATCTTGGTCACAAAGCTATTGACTTTAGGGAACCGATGAGGCAAAAAAACTTGTTGGCTCGAAGTCCAAGTCTAGAAGACAGAATCAAGGCGAGGTTCTGTGCCAGGAGTATGGCAGATGGGAAGCCAGTGGAGTTCCTTTTTGGCAGTGAAGCATCCATCACTATTGCCCATGGAAGGTACGCTGAAAGCCAGGGTGAGCGAACATTGTCTACCACAGACATATGTTGTTTCCACGGCAATTGTAAGCAATGCCCTTTACATATAAGCTATGTAGAGATAGGATGTGGCAATTATACCTTCCAAGGCAATGTTGAAGTTGTAATTTATGATGATCTACTCTTATTCATCGGAAGATCGCTATCATCGAAAGATCGTTGCCAGGATTCCCAGAACTTTGTAGCTGAAGTTCAGAAGTAAACAGCTGTATTGTAAACAGCTGTAAACAACTGCTGTACAGGAAGATTGAGACCAATCTGGATAATGAAAAGATTACACAGATGGTAGTTCCCAAGAATTGTAGGTCGTTTTTTTTTTAAGTCACCCATGAGTCCCCAATGGGCAGCCACATTAAAGTTGCACACCCTCTGGATCGGATCATTCATAGGTTTTTCTGGTCCGGGTTGTGCCAAAATGTCAAAGAGTTTGTAGATACTTGTGAACCTTGCCAGCTAGTGGCCTGGCTTAAGAAATAGAATGGGTCCCCATATTACGACTGTCGGTCATTGAGGAGCCTTTCAGGAGGATTGCAGCAGATATTGTGGGACAATTGGTACTATCCCGAATGGGTCATTGATTCCTTTGGTATCATCAGATTATTTCATTCTTTATCCTGAGGAAATACTCTTGATATTTATGCATGTAAGAAAAACTACTGAAACATTTTAGCTCTACTTCTGTCGGGTCGGTGTGGTCGGTGTGAGACTAGGGGTCAAATTTTGTTGCAAACAGCTTACTCGAAGTATACATAATTCACGAAATAAAACTTATACAGACATCATCCTTTCATTCACAAACAGATGGCCTGTTTGAAAACTTAAACGGGACGCTTGTTCGGCTTTGAAGAGATTCCTCGTGGATAACCCAAGGGACTAGGAGCGGTTTATCCACTACGTCTTGTTCACTTATAAATAAACTCCTCAAGCCTCAATCAGGTTTATCCCCTGACTGGGATCGACTTATGCCCTATTTGGCTGTCGGTGAGATACAGGTGATTCCAAAGTGCTGGGAAACACAGTGGTGTGCTATAAAAGCACGCAGATATGTTCTATGAAGAACCCATAATATGCAATGAAGCACGCGTGATGTGGTATGAAAGCACGTACAAATATTCTTTGAAGTACGTGTGATGTGTTATTAAAGCAGGTACACAAATTTTTATGAAACACCCACAATGTGCTATTAATGCACGTACAAATGTGCTATAAAATACCAGCAACGTGCTAAAAAAATCAGGCCCAAATTTACTATGAAGCGCGCGCAATGTGCTTTTAAAGTACGTGCAAATATGCTATGAAGCACCAGCAATGTGTTTTTAAAGCAATTAAAAATGTGCTATGAAGCACCCTTGTACAGCTGGTACTCTGAAACCACTGGGGAGGCCCTGAAACCTTGTTCATCAAGAACACTTGGTAAATCCAGAGCTAGCTACTGACGGAAACCAATGATGGTCTTAAAATCACCTCACTGTTAACCCAAAAACTATCTTCCCTAGTCTAATACGTCTAATATGGTCAAACAGTCTAATATGGGAGATAATTTTCACGAATGTTAATAACGGTAAAATTTTTTTTTTTCAAGTATTATTTTAACCAGTTATCAAAACTGAAACACAAACATATTGTGAATTGAGTATTTTCAGCTTAAAAATGATGGAAAGTTTAGCGCAAACTGGGATAAAGTCCAAGTTACCCCAAAGTCTTCGTTGCTAACGTTTAACACTATCCACAATTCAAAGATATATGGATGATATAACGATAATAAAATCCAAAAAGTATCTTTTGAACAGCCCTAACTATTACGAAAAATTTTGGGTTCTATACCTTAATTTACACTACAATTTAATCAGCAAAAAATCCAAATTTCACTTTATTCAATTAAGTATCCCACTTCTGACACCACTTATGTCATTCCAACGCTTTGCTTCCTCGGCATGAACATGAATCTAGCTCGCTGTTGTTTTGATGGTACTTATTGGGCCAGAAGAAGTAAGTAAGAAAAATCTTTGCTGTTGTGTTACCTCGATGAACCAACTTTGAAGGAGTTTGAGGCGAATAATGAGATTGCAGGATTAGCTGACTACCATAGTCCTCTGGTACAATTACTTAGAAATGAGTTGACTATCTTTTCTTTTGGTACGCCGATATAAAAGACCTTCCCGTATCTCAAAATAGGCTCCTTTTTCATCGGCTTGGTTAGACTTGTAAGTAAAAAAAAAGAGGGTGAGTTCGATGTCCTACTGCTGACTATCATTGAAGTCTTTGAACGGATTGGTCTTTCCTCTCTCTTCGAAGACTTTCTTCAAGAATACGAGCAAGTATTTGATACTGATCTACAACTGATATGTAACTTAAAAAAAACGGGTGAGTTTGATGTCCTTCTGCTGACTATCCTTGAAGTCTTGGAACGGATTGGTCTTTCATTTCTCTTCGAAGACCTTCTTCAGGAATAGAGGCAAGGACTTGATACTCATCGACAAAGATATTAACACACATTATTTTTTTCCTTTGAAACAGACAGGACAATGCATCAGCACTGCCATTTTAATGAATATACCAATTTTTTTTATTTTAAATTGGTACACTTGAAGCAAAAGGGACCAGCATGTCAAGCGATCATTGTTGCTCCGAGCCACATTCCGAAAGTAAAGCGGGTTATGATCAGTTTCGACGGTGAACTTCCGACATTTGAGGTAGTACTGAAAAGTTTCCAACCCCATTTTAATTACGAAGCTTCAAACTCAATTGTCGAATAGCAGTGTTCCACTGGCAATAGCTTCCTACTCTTGCATGCAATGGGAGCTCCTCTACTTTGCGTTGAGTCAGGACTACACCAATTCCCTCATTCGAAGCATCCATTTGAAGCACAAGACCTTTGGCAAAGTTGGTACTAGTCAGGATAGGGGCAGTATTGAATGCAGTCTTCAAGACCTCAAAGGCTACTGTCTGCTTCTGAGACAGCTTAAATTGACTTGTATTTCCTTTCTAAAGAAGATCTGTCAGCAGCTACACAACCGAAGGGATTTTGCGGACAAACTTTTGGTTAGGCTTAGTGATGCCAAGGAGTGACCTTAATTCCTTTTTTGTGGTGGGCTCTGGAAAGTTTTTCAAAGCCTCAACCTTGCTTTCCATCGGTATGATTTTACCATTTCCTACTTTGTGGCTCTGATACTGAACTTCGTCTAGTCCAAACTTGCATTTGTCAGGATGAATGGGAAGACCAGCAGCTACTATCCTCCCTAAAACTTCCTTTTAATGTTGCTTGTGATCTTCCCAACTATCAGAGAATAATATAAGGTTGTTGAGGCATGCCCTTGCATAGCAACGACATCCAGTCAAAATCTTATCCATGGCAAGCTAGAAGGTTGCTGGTGCCCCATGAACACCAAAAAGAAGTACTCCGAACTCGTAGAATAAGGATTTCGTTTGGAATGCCGTCTTTTCTATGCTCTCTGGCGTAAGTTGCCAGTAGCCTTTGGTAAGATCTAAAACACTGGAGACACTTTTGTTACTTTCTTCCTAAAGCAATTCATCTATGCGGGGAAGGGGGTTGCCATCAAAATTAGGTACCCATTTTAAACCTCAGAAGTCTAAAAAGAAATGATTGCTTCCATCTGGTTTGAAAACCATGACTACCGGAAAACAGCAAGGACTTGAAGATAGGTTTTATGATTCCTAAATTCAGCATTCGCTTGACTTCTTCTTCAATGGCTTGTTGTATACTCTGTGGTACCCTATAGGGTTTTTGACGCACAGGATGGGCATTACCTGTATCAATGTGGTGTCTGACTACTGATGTTCTTCCGGGAATTTTAGAGAAAGACTTTTGAAATCCCACTTGTAGACCAAAAATTCCTTTCTTTCTTTTTTCCGTAAAGTGACTTAGCGAATCTATAATAATATGGATGTCATACTGGCTACCGTAATTATCTGCCTGGTAAAACTTAGGCATACTTGAATCTTCATGAGCGAAGAGGAGGAAATCAATTGGTCAACGCTGAAACTTCCGAAGAAGATTGATGCGTACAATCTTCTTCTTCTTTCTTCCTTCCGGGAACAAGACTTCGTGCTTTACCGACCCTACTTTCCGAGATATCCTGAAGGGTCCTTGCCATCTGGTTTCCAGCTTATGAGTTCCGGTCGGCAGAAGGACGAGTTTTTCGTCATTCACTTGCAGAACTCGTGGCTTTGCCATTTTGTTATTTTGGGTTTTCTACCTTTAAGACGCGTCCAGAAGATTTTTATGGGCATCTTCTAGGATCTACCGAAATCGTTCTCGCAAGGAAAAGAGCTCATGGTCGAGTCTAACGGTACAGTTTCCAGCTTTTTCCCATTCTTGATAACTTCCAATGGACCTCTTGACCTCCACCCATAAAGAAGCTCAAAGGGAATAAACCTGGTCGAGACTTGAGGAGTTTCTTAATGCGCGAACAATACGTAGGGTATAAAGCGATTCCTTGGGTTGTCCAGGATGAACTTCTTCAAAATCCGAACAATCGTCCCGTTTAAGTTTTCAACCAGGCCATGTGTTTGTGGATAAGAGGGTGATGTTCGTATAAGTTTTATTTCGTTAATTTTGTACACCTTGAGTAAGCTCTTAGCAACAAAATTTGAACCCTGGTCTCTCAGGATTTCTTCCGGAACACCAACCCGACAGAAGTACTACTCAAATGTTTTTTGCATTTTTCCTCGCATTTACGGATATTATGGGTATTTCCTCGAGATAACGAGTGCAATAATCTTATATCACCAAGAAGAATCGATGACCGATCAGAGATGGTACCAAAGGTCCCACAATATCTGCTGCAATCCTCCTGAAAGACTCTTTAATGACCGGCAGTCGTAACATGAAGACCCGTTTGTCTTAAGCCGGTCCACTAGCTGGCACGACTCACAAGTACGTACAAACCGTTTGACATCTTTACATAACCCGGGCAAGAAGAGCCTGTGGATGATCTGATCCAGAGGGCGTGCAACTTCGGTGTGGCTGCTCATTAGGGAATCATGGGCGAATCTCAGCACAAGCAATATACAAGGCTTGGAAACCACCAGCAGTCCAATCCCTTCATTATTCTATCCGGTATTGATCTTTTTGTAGAGGAATCCGTTGATGAGCTGAAACCCGAGCCTGAACTAGCCAGAGTGAAACACTTTGTCAGTGTAAAATCTTGTTGTTGAAAGTCAGTTATTTTCATGAAGGTCAGTTGTTCTGGATCAATTTCTGAAGGTTTTTTTCAAAGTTTTTCGTCTCCACTCTGCCTTCTCGTTCAGTCGGCATCGTCAACTATTTCTATTTCTCGTGTTGCCCATCCCATTCTTCGGCTCTACCATAATCTGGTAAACATCACTTTCTGGAAGATTTATTGTGGGGGCCTAGGTCTCAGCTTTTGGTCCTGTCTAGTCTTTCGCTCTAATCGGCAGACGAATAGAGGTAGCAGGTCTGTCTACTTCTGAACTTCGGCTACAAAGTTCTAGGAATCTTAGCAACTATTTTCCAATGATAGGGGCTACGGGTAGATCCTCAGAAATTGCAACTTCTACATTGTTTTGGAAGGAATAATTGCCAAATCCTATCTCTACAGAGCCCTTATGTAAATGGCACTGCTTACCATCCCCTTGGACACAATATATCTCCGTGTTGGACGATGTTTTTTCACCCAAGCGTCCAGTGAACCTTCCTCGGATGATAGTAATGGATGTTCCACTTTCAATAATTAGCTCTGCTGGCTTTCTATCTATCATACCCCTACCATGAAATGTCACCTTGATTCTTTTTTCCAAAATCGGACTGTGACCCAACAATTTTTCTCACCTCCTTTGGTTCCCTACAGTCAATAGCTTTGTGACGAACTTTCCACAGTTGAAACAACATCGTACCCTTCTTTTAGTTTCTTGCGTTGAGTATTTCGACTGCTGGATCCTGTTGTTTCCGATTCTGCATTCACCGGCGTATTCTCAGGCTTAATTAGTTGTATTTCCTTTGCTGCCATTTCTTTCCTTGATATTTGATGCGAACTTCCTTTCAATCCTTCGCTTCTGTCAACTTTGCGAACTAAAAAGAAGTTTTCAGCCACATTGCAGACAGAAGCGAGAGTTGGCTCCTCTTGTTATTTCAATTGGATCAGTAATTGTTCATTCTTAATGAAAATGACATATTTTTTAACCACCAGTTCTCTGATGATATTGGCTACCTTCATTCGCAGCCCATCTACGGTTGCGATCAATCTGTAATCTTTGACGTCCAGCCATTTGGCCAGAAACTTTTCTAGCTTCTTACCGTAGTCGGTAAATGACTGGTCTGCCTCCTTCTGTGTCATACAGAATAGCTGACCATAAGTTTCAGATGTCACTCGGAATCATCTCAGAATAGCCTCCTTCACAAGGTTGTAGTCAGAGCTATTGGCCGTCGGAACAATCTTAGCAGGTTCTACAGCTTTGCCTGTCAGCAAGGCCTGGAGTCTAACTGCCTATATACGACGACTCCAGTTATTTTGGGTGGCAGTTCGCTCGAAGGTTGTGAGGTATGTATCGATATTCAAACCATCCGTAAACTTGATAGTCTACTTCGTAGTTATCTTAGATGTAACTGGCGCAGTCTGAATAGCAGACTGATTCGTCTGTAAAGCTTGAACAAGAGGAGTAAACTGAAAGATCAATGATTCCGCTTGCTGTTGCATCTTTCGTCCACTAGTCTCCCTTTCTCACTCTAGTTCAGCCTGAATTGTTTCCATGCTCACCTTCAAGGAGGCACGAAACATGGTCATCAGGTGGTCTTCGTCTATATCCTTGTCTTTGTATTTAGCTAAGCACTCTTCTGCCCGTGTGTGTGACCTTTTTTGCATGTTATTCTTATCGTGGTCCGTCTTGCTCCTACAGCTGCAAATTTGGCTGTTGGTAAGATACTGGCGTTTCCAAAGTGCTAGGAAGCACAGTAGTGTGCTATAAAAGCTCGCAGAGATTTGCTATGAAGCAGCCAGAAAAGACTATGAAAGCACGCACAAATATGCTATGAAGAACACATAATGTGCTATTAAAGCACGCACAATTGTGCTATAAAGCACTCGCAATATGCTATAAAATCACACCCAAAGGTGATTTGAAGCACTCGCAGTGTACCTTTAAAGCAGGCACAATTGTGCTATGAAGCACCCACAATGAGCTATAAGTGCATGCACAAATGTGCTATGAAGCACGCAAAAAATGATATGAGAGCAGGCCTAAATTTGCCGTAAAAATAGGCACAAATGAGCTATGAAGCACTCGCAATGTGCTATGAAATTACGCCTAAATGTGCTATGAAGCACTCGCAGCGTGCTATTAAAGCACTTACAAATGTGCTATGTAGCATTCGTAATGTGCTATGAAAGTATGATTAAATGTGCTATGAAGCGCCTATAATGTGCTATTAAAGTACGTACAAGCATGCCTTGAAGTAGGTATGCACACTTGATACCCTGACACTACTTGGGTGGGGGGTTAAGCTTTGTTCATAAACAGCATAATTCCGGAACAGATCAAAAAATAAAAACTGCTTTGTCTTGGAGTCCTGACAAGAATCTTGCCGTACAGTATTTTGGAGAGAATTATAGCATTCTTCAAGGTAAAAGAGAAAAAAATATGTCCGCCAAACAATAGAAAATATTTAGGCTTTATTTAAGATACTGGTAAAATTTTCTTCAGTTGTCATTGAGTATTTTCATCGCATTAAGGACGAAGAAAAACAGGATCATTATCTTGATCACCAGAATCAGAACCTACTCATTGAGTTGATGGCGCCTGAGGAAACAAAGACTGTAACTAATAATGTCACGCTTACCAAGTACTTTTCATTTATACTTTGTATTAAACCTAACGTTAGCCACAAAAAAGATGATTCTGACATTGCACTTTATAGATAGGTTGTAGCCTAACATGAATATTATGGAATATTTTACATAGTTTTTGATCGTTGATTACACTGCAGAAAAAGCTTGTCAGATTCATTACTACCACTAATCAGGGAACTTGGCCCACATCTTGAAGCCAGTCAAGAACAAGAATGTTCCAGCCGACCCGATTTGAAGAAGAAGCGAGTACGAGTCCATGCACACAGCCTCCACTACAACAGGGATGCATATTTCATACCTTATGGCTGTCAAGTTCTCCTTCATGTGTTAGAAGATATGGTCAAAAGGAATTCACAAATAATATCATTTTTGAACATCAGCTAAGAATTTGTGGGATGTTTATTACTTCAACTGTAAAACTGAAGATTTTGGAAGGTGCTGTTCTTTATGCCACTGTATAATCACTGCAAGACATGCAATGGGAATATTGCATCGAAAATGAGAAAGCGCTGTGAACCAAACGAAACAAATAAGAGAGCCTTATTTACTAGCGCAGAAGAGGCCAATGATCTTGACGTGAAAGACCAAATCCGAATCTCTTTAAAATTTCAGAGTGACATACTTTCAGTTTATCCTTACCACTATCGCATAGTATGAAATTCTGTTGGTGGTTGATATTGTTTGCAAAATATTATAGTCAGCGAACACTCGATTTGATGTAGCAACTAAAAAAGTGAAAGGACTCGTCTTTTTCTTATCAAAATACTGAGACACAAAATTTTAATCTGCTCGAAGGACTTCATTGAAACTACGAGTGCAACGGATGTGGTAAAAGTATTGAAACAGAATAATAATAAGTATTGTAATTGTAAGACCTTGAAGGGGGGACAATATCGTCTGAACAGACTCTTAGAATTAAACACTTCATGTACATTGCGGACCAGGCACTCACCTTAATGATCACACGGTTTGTATAACAACAGCAGCAGGAAAAACTCTTTGGGTTTTTGTATAAAATAGAAACAGTGTAGAGACCGAAATACAAGAAATAGGTGGGAATGCCTTTCATCAATCCCTTTACCCAAAAATTACTTAGCCAATATGGAAGGAGTTGATAACTTTGGTGCAATAACCGAAAAAAGGTAATAACAGCAGTAGGACTGACATTCTCTTGTATCATTTGCCTAACACAGTGTTCCTATAAATTTCAAGCTGATCAATTAAACAATGTCTGCCAACCTGTCTACTGAACATTTTGGTCGTGAGACGCTGAAGGGGTCACATGCCATCTCTGTTCTTCCACTCCTTCCACTCATATGACGACATTGGAGTAACTCGATCCTTTGATTTTTCAATAAACTGATTACCCTTGTTCTTGAGTTATTCCGGTCCAAATATCGTATAAGATGCCAACCAAGTAGCTGAGAATTTCGAGCGGAGGGGGCACAGAAGTATCTTATGCCTCAAACTTAATATATTAAAAATTCTTTCATAGTTCTGATGCTAAAAATGCGCCATATGCCAGCCTTTCTGCAAAAGTGCCACTAAAATGCCCTGCTTTTTGTGGTAGTTCACTTTAAACTAGGAGTCACATAAATCACTTCTTTTTACAGTTATCAAAGGGCGTTGGGGGATTTAGGGAGTTTGTAGGCTTACTTCTGTTTCCCAGTCTTATAGAAAAATAATCTTGCCACGGTTTTTGGTTCAAACAACATTCCTACATTTTTGCTAAGAATTTTAAGGCGCAATAGCCGAAGGGCCTTCCAGAAGGGCCAATTGCCAACTTAGGCTCTCCAATTTTAAAGATTTAAAATCCTTTGGATAATTCGTGTCCAGACAAGACATAATATGTCTAATTTCTGCGCAAAGATTGGTTGGGCCAGCATTGAAGGAAGCATGGGTCACCTTTATGCCTTCAATAGCATAGATTGAAATGATTGTGCCATTTTATGAGACAGAAAATACAACATGCCTAACTAAATGCTAAAAGTTGACGAGGAGTCATATAGGCATTAACAAGCTTTTATGGAATTTTCGCTGGTTTCTACGCCAAATCAGGATTTTTTTTTTTCGCAATGTTGCTATGTGACTTTCTTCCATAAAAATGAAGTTACCAGCCCCCTTGTGATTTTCAAAATGGCTAAATGAAGGTTTTTTTCTTACTCTATCAAGAAAAGTAACTATAGTTTTTTTTTTTTTTTTTTTTTTTTTTTTTTTTTTTTTTTTTTTTTTTTAATTTGAGATCTACTAAAATTTAAGAGGGCAGTATCATCCGTTCCTATTAAAACCAGCCAAAACTCAACCAAAATCACAAATAGCTTATATTTATTGGCCATTCTCATCTGTGAAAAATGCTTCTTTTTTGTAATTCTAAATTCTGTATTTACTATTATATGAAAATTTTTGGTAATGGGGGATTGAGCGAAGGAATGGGGTGACCTCTTAATCTCTTTAAGATTCAAGTTTAACTTCCTTTAGTAACAGGTGGCTAATTTTTTTCCCCGACTTTTACTGAAGTTACAACTCAAAACTAGAAACAAGGCTCGAAGAAATGAAAGTTTACTTGAGCAACTTCTATTGTATCATGCTTTCCAAACGTTGTGTTATGCTCATGTTATGCTGTGTTATCTTGCCCCGACATCAGCACATTGCTCTCCTTTACAGTTTTCCATTAGTTGGTGGTAAGAGAATTGAAGATTTAAATAGCTCTCGATGGACAAATCATGTCCAAGATTTTAATAGACCAAAATGGACAAAAAAAGAAGAATATGGTCTAGATAACTTCGAAAACCACACTGCCTTTCCATGCTGAAAGTAAAACAGTTGAAAATAGGGATGATACCTTTTTATTGACAGTGAATAGATATAAAGTTATTTAACTGGATATTTCGAACACATATACAGTGTTCATCATGAGCAGTTTTACTACTGATGATGAACACTGTATATGTGTTCGAAATATCCAGTTAAATAGCTTTATATCTATTCACTGTCAATAAAAAGGTATCATCCCTATTTTGAGCTGTTTTACTTAAGAATATGGTCAAACAAAGTTCTGTGATACAAGCAAGCAAGGCTTCGCTAAAATATTAAAATAATCCATCCAACGGTTTATCCAAAAGATTGAACATTTTGGAACTTATTAAAATAATAAATTCAAATACCCTTCGGTTCCATTTCCAAAGTACAGCCATTGAAAACCCTGAGTATAAACGCTAAGCCTTTTTAAAGCCTTCAAGTGAAGGTGCTTTAGGTGCATGAAGTAATTGATATTTTGCATTCTCCTTTCATCTTTTTTTTAGGTCATTGTGCTTAAGCCCCGGTCTACCCAGCAAGCCATTCGATTGGCCAAACACATACAAAGAAGTGAAAGGAATAAAAAGAAGACAGGAGAAAAGTTTCAACGACATGGAATCAAAATTGGCTACAGCCCGACAAGGAGCGTGAATTACAAACTGAAAAAGTCAGTGAACAGGAGAAAAAATCCAGAAAAGAACAAATCTAGTGGCACAATTCTTAAAACACTATCACACAATCTTCAACCCCCACCGATTTTTCAAAGAGCTCCAAACATAATAATATCGTTGAAAACAACTGGAAATACAGAAATAGGGACAAAAAAAGCGAGTGCACTTGAAAATAGTGGATGGAAGCCAATTCTGAATTAGAATCTAATAGCCTTTCTTTATTTAGAGAGAAGATGAGCAAGCAATTCGTTTTGAACTAGTGATAACCAAACTGATCCAAATGAGTAGAAAGGCTAGGTTGTTGTGTTTTTTGTGGAATTAACGTTACTACTACTATATTTATTGAGGTATTGCACAAGTGTGGTTCCGTGTAAATGAAAAACATTTTATAATGGTGAAATCTGCTATAATAGTAAGTTATCATTTAATAATAAGATTACTGTATATGAAATGTAATTGCAATAAATTCACTTACAGTAAAAAGAAAAATCTATACCCGCTAGATAAGTGATATCGGAAAAAATCATTCCGTTTCATTGTGTTGCGAGAGCAACACTTTGGTTTTGTCCCGTTTTTTTTTTCCTATGCAAACAATGAAAGCACTGAGGGGTTTGTATCTTTTGCTAGTTGGTGTACCCATACTCACTATAACCTAAAATTAAGTGTCTACGCAACGGGTACAAAGGATAACGTTAGACAATTTAGGTAGTTTCGTAATAATTAATGTAACCTATGGTGTTTTAATCCTGAAAAGTTCCAGATAGCTGTATAATACCAACTAGATTATAAAAGATATTGTTCCAAGTTTTCATTCGTCACGATGTCTACGATTGAAAAGGATAAAGTTCAACTGGCTGCAAAGTCATTTTAGTCGCTTGTTCGATATTCTTTGTTATTATTGCTATTTCAACGCTGAGAAATAGCCTTTGATTAAGTGATTACTGATCGCGTTCTTCTTTGAACATAACGTGTCTAGACTCAGGGAGAAAATCTATTACCCATTCTCAGACCAAACATAAGATAAAAACATTCTAAATTGCTAACTTCTTTCATTGTTTAAATCATAATCCATGTCTTGAGTAAGTTTGTTTGACATTACTCTGCCATTTCATATCAAGTACTGATAATAAATTTATATTCTCAGCACCCTTGATAAAAAAAAAATAAATCAAAATTACCTATTTTCCCAATAAGATATGCGTAACAACAACTAGTGATCTCAATAACAATAATTTTATTCACATATCTACTCTGATTACAGAATAAATTATATCAAGGATTTTGCAACTTCTTTTGCCTGCAGGTATAAACAAGGATAGGACTTCTCCTGGACATAGCAATGCTCTAGACGGGGCAATAGTGTCTCTGAAAATGCCCCTAGAGAGGGGAGTGCTTTGACCTATAGACCAAATGCTATTAATATACATATACTGATATTTATTCTTTTAATTTTCCACAACTTTTACTCTATTAAAGTCAAAAACGTGAAAACATCTAAATTTCACTTTTGTTTTCAGTAAATTGCGAATTATGCTCTGGTCTTTAAAAGGCATAGGGCTTTTAAGCACTACTCGTGTTAATTTTTGCTTGTTTTGAGTTTGAATCGGTTGTTTATTTAAATTTCTGTTTGTTGTAGGTTTCATTTATTTATTAGTGGTGATTTATGGCAGTTTTACGCTTGGAAGATATTTCTGCTTTCTACTTTTTTTTACAAATTTGTTTGTGAAAAAGGTTTTTAAATTAATTTCTGTTCATTTTTCATTTACGTAGTTTTTTCCGGGGAAAAATTGTACATCTTTACGGCTTGTTCTATAATGATGCATAGTTTGGGTTGTTATTTCTATGTTGGAAAAACTTTTTCATCAATGTTTAATCCAGACACAAGTATTATTTAGAAACTTAATGTAATGGCTCCTCAAGTTGACCTAAAAATAACATAGTATCATTCCAAAGAAATGCTCTTGGACATCTTAGATAAACTTACACTTTTTTTATTTACTTAAATTGAAACGAAAAATTTAAATAAATTATACAAAAGAAGTAGTAGTATTAGCCCCGAGTTTCAACAAAACACGCCGAGTCACTCTCGATATATTGCTGAGGTGTCTTATTGGTAACAAATCAAACATTGACAACCGTGTATTTTGATTTACGTACAAGGTATTATGAGCCAATTTCGTAATTGGAGGGGGGGGGTGGAATACCCAATATCCCTAGATAAATACTTGCTAGACCCTTTTTCTATGCTGAAAAAATGACTCTCTAAAAATTTTGACTGCGTTCATTTTGAGAATGAATTGACTTTGTAGTAGGGCTGCAATCCCTCCAATATCTTTTGACTCTTATTTGTCCAACATATTATTTTTTAAACTTTCTTTTAGTTTCGTAAGGGTCTAGAACTTTTACATTTTGTTTTCTGAGAGCATTCTATGTTTACTTACTCTTAAATTATAATAAGTTTCAAGTTCAAGTTCAACTTCTATTTATTTTCATAAAATAACAATAACAAAACCAATATCCCAAAGGGCTCAATGGCCCGTTATTTGGGAAACGGCATACAATAAATAAAGAATCATAAAACTTGTCATAAACATACTAAACTACATCTAAATATAAATATATCAGGAAAAGGAATCAACTCATCGGCAGTCCCCACGAAACAGCGACCCTCACATAATCCCAAAATAAAATACAAATTAAAATTCTCGCGTCATTGAGGATACAACACCAACAAAACAACAACCCAAATAGAAAAGAAAACCATAAGAAACATTTAATAAAAAGCCTTTAATAAGAAACTTTTCATCTGTCTCTTAAACCAAGTGTTCGTGACTGCCAGATCTCAGCGGGAACCAAGTTACAAGCTCGCCCCACAGTCACGGCCAGGCCTAAGTCTGAACAAACCGATGGACTAGCTGGAATCATCACATCCTCCCGGTTACGAACCATATACAAATTTACTTCCCCTGCTAGTTTCAGCAGTCCCGAAAAACAACATGGAAGATTTCCCTGGAAGTATTGATGTGTTAACGAAGATAGAGATAAAACATAAATATCTTAAATTTTGAGAAGGTCAAGAGGAGTTTGTGTAGCCGACTAGAGAATTCCTGCCACTTTCTCACAAAGATTGTGAATAGGAGCAAGTACCGAGGGAAATGTGGACATCCACACAGACGAACAGTAACATATATTAGGATAAATCAGAAAGAAATATAAAAGACGGAGGATAGGGAAAGGAAATAAACGCTTTAATTTTCGGATGATCCCGAGTCCACGGGAAATTTTTACTCTTATTATTTGAACATGCCACTTAAATTATAAATTATCATCCAAAAGAACTCCCAGAAAACGCACATATTGATCCGGGGGACGACTTATGGAGCCTGAAGCTCAGTAATTGTGGGGCAGCTCACACCTTTACGAGAAAAAATAAGAAGGTAGGACTTTTTTACATTTAAAGTTAGTTGATTTATGTCAAACCAAAAGAGTATTTTCTCAGTCATTGCTTGAAGCTTTAGAATAAGGGATGATTCATCCAGAGCTGCAGCACCTAAAGTAGTGTCATCTGCAAATGCAGATCTTTATCTTTAACGATATTTGTTTTCATACCTTTCAATTTTTTATTTGCTTTGGTTTCATTATCATCCTATTTTCAGTAAGTATTTACTTTTGATCTAAAACCTAAGACTAAAATATTATTTTCCGATATAATTCATCCTTCATCATACCAATGGCTTTTTTTCAGACTACAGTGAAGCTATGAGATTTATCTTTCTCATAATCCAAACTATCGAACTTTTCTTGGATGTCAGCTTTAATCTATTCATAAAAATCCTAAGTTCGAATATAATAAATTAAGCTATCCGTATCCATCTGAATTAAATCAATCTTTTCACTATGTTTTGGTTTCATGTATTCATAAAAGAATTTCATATATAGCCTGAATAACTGTAATGCAGCAAATCCAATATACACATGTTGACATTGGTTTATTTTCGACTTAGCCATTTTGGCTACCGAGAAATTGTCACTAAAGATTATTTTCAATCGAAACTTAAGTCTGTTAATCAATTTTTGTCTTTGTTCATCCATAGTGTAATCCAATACTTGCTCATTTCGTAACATTTTCCACGATTTTCCCAAAACAAGTATTATTCATGAATTTAACAAAATATTTCTCGGAATTATTCGGTCCCTTTTATCGTAATTTAGTATTATGATTGATATTCTTTTAAAAAGGTTGACTCAGTAAATGTTAGTATCCTATTTCAATTTTTCAATATTAAGCCATTTTTTAAATACAATTTTAATTTCTTATAATTCACAACATAATTTATTTTATTATTTAAAGTAGTTCTTATGTAAATTGTATAATTATCCTGGATTTATTCTATATCAAATTTACAAATGGCTATTATACTATCCTTATTCATTTCTGATTTAAAATAATCCTCTATTTGTTCATAATAGTATGAGGTGTTTTGTTCTTTTAAATGATCGGGTATATTGATAAAGGTGAAGCCATTGTCTGGTAATATTTGTACATTGACCAAACATGTAAATTATTAGCATCTTAATACAGCAAATAATTTGAAGGTTGTGTTTAAATATACATTCATAAATTCACTCATTTTTATTTTCTCATGCAAATTTTGAGACATCTCTCAACCGTAGAAGTTATTAGTATCTCAATAGATTAAATAATTTGAACGTTTTGTTTTACCAAAGGTTTTCATCTATTTATTATTTGCTTTAGTATATCTTTTCATGCACTGAGATAAACCTCCTCTTATTTCTTTTTCAATAAAGGTATACATATGTTCGTAAAAAAATAATAGAGTTTCAGCTTCTGAAGTGTTTGAGAAAAGCATTCCATGTTAGTCCTAGCGCTGAAAAAAAGTGATGTGGATCTAATTTATATTTAAAGATAAATTTCTAAAATTTTCAACATCTGATAAAATTAAAAAATCATTTCTAAGATATAATTCAGTGCAATCTAGTAGCGTTTTACATTAAATGATTTCCAAATAGATTTCGGTCTTATATATTCTTCTTCAGAAATATTTTTACCTTTTAATCTAGAATAAAACTAGCCTATTAAAGGTAATTTTATATCATTTATTTTTTCATAGATATAAATATATTGATAGGGATAAATAAGTTTATCCATTATTTCTTTGAATTCTTCTGAATTTTGAAATACATCAATAGTATGCTTAAAATTATTTCTTAAACAATAAAAAAAATTACTTTACATTCACATTTTGTAAAATTTTAAGAAAGCCGATCGAACAATGAAGCCATAAAACGGAGTGAATCTATAAAATACATTTCTTATTGGAATTAATTAACAGCCATTAATTTATAAAGCGATATAAACATCTTTGCTGAATCAAAAACACAGTTATCCGGCACTAATTCTCTAAGAAATATATGTCATACTAGCTGTTGGGGTGGCGCTTCACTCCACCCCAACACCTAGTTGGTGGGGGTGCTGCGCCCCCCCCCCCAAGCCCCCTTGCGCGTAAGTCGTTAAGCGCCATATTAGCTACGCGCCATCGTAGTTGTGTCCCTGTGTCCCACCTGTGCATATAGATAAAAGAAAAAAGATTTCTCTTTCGTTATAGATATATATATATATATATATATATATATATATATATATATATATATATATATATATATATATATATATATATATATATATATATGTATATATATATATATATATATATATATATATATATATATATATATATATTTATATACATATATATATATATATATATATATATATATATATATATATATATATATATATATATATATATATATATATATATATATATATATATGTTTTTAACTACGTAAAACTTGCGAATATACAACATTCTTCGATGTCCCATTGTCTGTGCATATGAATAGATGGTCAGGTTTACCGACTCTTGAACATGAACATAAAATTGTCCATGGGAAAAACAATCCGTATTCAGATCTATACCTCATTATTCTAATGATTGCCCTTGAGCTTTGTTGATGGTGTGTCCCTGTGTCCCAGTCTGTAATTTCTCTTTGAGCGTCCCGTTCGTCATTTATATTCCCTATGTCTCGGTCGTCATTTGTTTCCCGGTATCCCGATCTGTAATTTATCTTTGAGTGTCTCGGTCGTCATTTATATCTCCCGGTCGTTATTTGCGTCCCAGGGTCCCAGTCTGTAATTTCTCTTTGAGTGTCCCGGTCGTCATTTATATTCCCTGTGTCCCGGCTTATAGTTTTCTTTTTCTCCTTTGTTTTTCAGTTTTTTTCCTTTTTTTAGTTTTTTTTTCTTTTTCAGTTTTTAATTTTTTTTAATTTTTTTTTTAGTTTTTACCTTTTTATAGTTTTTTTTAGTTTTTTTTTCTTTTTTAGTTTTTTGTTTTTTACCTTTTGTTTTTTTTTGTTTTTTAGCTTTTTTAGTTTTTTAGTATCTTCTTTTTAGTTTTCTTACAATTAAAAATTTGTCTTTGAACGATATTCTTAAATACCTGTGTCCTGGTCGTCATTTATATTCCCTGTGTCCCGGTCGTCATTTGTGTCCCGGTATCCCAGTCTGTAATTTCTCTTTGAGTGACCCGGTCGTCATTTATATTCCCTCTGTCCCGGTCGTCATTTGTATCCCGGTCTGTAATTTCTCTTTGAGTGTTTCTTCTTTTTAGTTTTTTTTTAGGTTTTTACCTTTTTTCTTTTTTCAGTTTTCTTTTTCTTCTTTATTTTTCAGCGTCACCATGAAATACATATCGCCGAACCTTTGTTTTTCTAACTAAAATCTGGTAGGCTTTGATGACCTTATCCAAGTCAAAATCCCAAACCCAATCATCATCGCTATCATTTTCAGTTTTGATATGTTTTGACTCTCGCTGTCCAGGTGGATTTTCATCTAACTGCGTGGTTTTGTGTTCTTTAGCCGCAAGCCTGTTTTCTTGCTGTTCTTGTGGTTCCTCGGCACGCTTTCTTTTCTTACTTTCACTATCAGCAGCAAGTTTTTTGGCATAGACTCATTTTACAATTAAACATCTTTCCGTGAACGAATGTCTTAAATACCTTTAATGACGTCCTCGTCATAATGACGACATGACGACCTGATGACATGACGTCACTCGACACACACACACACACAGACAACTTATTTTTATATATATAAGATTTTGAGAGATTTTGCATTGCAATAAGGATCTACTTAGGAATTATAAAGTTTTTAATACATTTTGCATGAGTTATTCATGCATATTACCAGTCATTTAGTCATAATGCAAATGAAAGTTATTGTCTACTATTTTCTTTTTACAAATATGAGAGCTTTTGATACTTGAATTATTTCATTTTTCTCTTACTTGTTCTTGTGTTTAACCATGATCTCTCTGTGTATTTTCATATTCATTGGCTATTTCTGTACACAATTCTGTTATGGTAGCTAGAAATTGCCCCATATCATCTTCACCGAAGTATTCTTGATATTTGTGTTGTGTCGTATCAAAAGAATAATCTACTTGGAATCCATAGGTGAATGGCTTTTGCTTTGCTACTTTAATTGTTTTTTTTTCCTTTCTTTTGATAAAATTTTTAATTATACGATTCAATGTCAGCTATTATACAGCAAGGTACTCTCATTTGTTTTGCTATATTTTAAATTCAAGTTTAAATCCTGGTTTTGGCGCAAAGATGTAAGAATCTTCACAGTTATACTTTTTAGAATGTTTTTCTAGCTTTTGCTCTTCTCTAAAATATCTTCCAGAGAAGGTGCAAAGATAAATCTTCAATTCATGTATAGTAATTTGAGTTCTCAATAATCTAGTTGAATGTTTCATTAAAACATAAAGATTACCAAAATACATTAAATTAATCAAATATGAAGCAGTGTTTCAATTGATCTTAGTTTTATGAGTATGAGCTCTAATCATTTAATTATGTTCACTTATTTCTAATAAACAAATTATAATGTTATAGTTATTTTCAAGCATTTAATATCCATAGGAAAATTACTAATCACTTGAAGTTTAATTCATTTTTATAGGGTTTATATTTTAATATTCTATCAACATTGCTATCATTCACTGGGTGAAGATACGCAAGTATTGACCAAATAAAGGATTTAATATCATTGTTTTTATATTAATGTACGAATTTTTATGGTATAGGAATTCAGGTAGTTCTTTATAAATACCTCCCATATGTTTTGGTAATCCTGTTATTCGATAATCAATTCCGTCGCCTCTTTCAAATTGTAAACCTGATCTGGGTGTATTCCATTACTGATGTGCGTCTATTGCAATGATTACTGTTTATATGGATTTTTTTCGTTATCACTATTTGGATTAGAAATCTAGGAAAAGCTTTGATAATGGAAAGACTCGTGCTCTTCATTTTCGTTCCGAGAATAAAATATTACAAGTGTTGTAAATTGAAATCTGTAGCTATATCCATCATTCATTCTATTTTTAAATCTCTAATAGTAGTTTCAAAATGTGGTCCAAAATTGGCTCCATTTGCATTCATTTGAATATTAACTGTAAGAGAATTTTCCATAATCCATTGAATTCAAGTATTAATATCGTGTTCTTTTTCTCTAAGAATATACCCCGGGATATCTGGAACTTTTCTTGTTTTTTTTTTATTTATAAGACAATTTGAAATATCAATATTCTGTTCTTTTTTAGCATTCTCTCTATCAATTAAATCTTAAAAGAATTTTAAATTTTAACCAACTCGATTAACCAATTTCGATTTGGCTATTAAAATAACTTTTTACTATGTTCTTCTCTTCATTATATTTTCCATCAGTTGAAATCTGTTTGGATTTTAACTTTTTTAAAGTTCAGTAATATCTTTATTTCGTACACTATTAAATTGAAATTTTAAACCTAAAATAATTTTATTCTTCCTTTTATTTCATGTTATAATTTTACTTTTAATTCAGGTTCAATATCGTAGTGATACTGCTTTATTGTCTTTTCTCTTAATACACTTCGTGACCATTGAATATGGTGATCGCAGATCTATATTTTGTTATTATAATGATTATTGATGGTATTGAATATCTGAATTTTTTTTGCCAATAATATTCGAATTATGGTCTTTGGCAAATGACCACAATTCATTAATAGTAAAGTCTGGTAATTGATTTCGTATCTTCATAAAATTAGAATTTCGTTGTTAACCATTTTCATGCATTTGTGCAATTTCAGCCATTTATTAGGCTGGTCTTATTAAAAAATTCCAAATCGTAAGAAATAGTTAAGCCTGAGGGATTTTATTCCTTTCTATTTACCACTCTTGAGACTTTCTTGAGAACGTAGAAATTTTTTATTACTGATCATTTTATTTAATAACTTTAATTTGATAAAGAATTTAAATCTTTGATAGAAGGGAATTTATTGTATGCTGTTTAAAAAAGGCTACTGCAACCGACTCTTTAACTCAGACAGTTTAAAAAACATGAAGTACCAATAATAAAAGGAATTTGTAAATTTTATGTTGCAAGAAAAATCGTTTTTAAAAGAAGAAAGCAATGAGTGAAAACCCTGAATAAAATGTTCTGGAATTTTTACTGGCATGAAATACTTATAAAACCCACTTTTAGAACTCTATCTTTCAAACTTTTCAGAGATAAAATATTTACATAAGAAATCAAAAGAACATGGTTTTAAAGTATCAAAGCAGTGCAACAAAATCAAAATAATTATTCTTTACACCATCCAGCTTACCATACATTTGTAAGAAGACTCGTTTACATTCATGATGTCGATGACCAATGGCAAGCAGATGTGATTGACCTGCAGCAGTACAAAAGTGAAAATAATTAATTTAATCATTATTTTAAAAGTTGTCGATTGTTTTAGTAAATATTATTAATGTATTTCTTTAAAGGATAAAACTGATAAGGAAATTATTATTGCTTTTAAAGATTTATTTAAAATAGGAAACCTAAAAAATTACAAACAGATAAACGTAAAGAATATGTTATGAAAAATGTTGAAAAGTTTTTTTCTACTGAAAGCGAGGATCAGTATTAAAACTTAAAACGAGCAGAAATTATTGCGCATATGAGGGGTTTACCTCCTCGTAATACCTCACTCTTTATGCTAAAGTGTTTTTAGCAATTTCAACTATTTATACTACGGCCTTTGTGATTCAAGGGTCATTCTTAAGGAGCTGGGACAGAATTTAAGCTTTAGTTTAAAGAGCAAGGTATCAAGGAGGGGTGAACTCCCTCATATACGCAATAAAAACATACGAATATAGAAGTTCGTTACGTAAGTTAATTCGTAAATTACGTCTATTTTTTTACTAATGAGAAAGTTCGTCACAAGATTAAAAGTTCTAGTTGCCTTTTTAAGTAATCAAAAAATTGGAGGGCAACTAGGCTTCCTCCCTCTCTCTTTTTTTCTCAAAATTTTCCAATTGAAACTATGAGAAAGTCAACTATGAGAAAAAGATTAACATGCAAATTTTGTTTTAATTATTTATGTGCGGAGAACCAAGATCAAAACATGCATTAATAAAAAAAGTCCAGAAATTAGATAAAAAAAACAAGTATTTTTAAATTAAAGTAAGGAGCGACATTAAAAATTAAAACGAACAGATATTACTCCGTATATGAATAGGTTTTTATCCTCCTCAAAGCCCCGCTCTTTACGCTAAAGTTTTTTATTGTTTTAAGAAGTAGAGCTAAGAGAAAGAGTCAAACTTACTTCGAAATTCGCATATTTTCTTAGTAACAAACTTACTTCGTATATGAAAGGGGCTGCTTCCTTATCAACGGCCCGCTCTTTACTCTAAAGTTTGACTCTTTCTCTTAACTCTATTTTTTAAAACAGCAAAAAACTTTAGCGTAAAGAGCGGGGCGTTGAGGAGGAAAAGCCCCTTTCATATACGGAGTAAGTTTGTTACTAAAAAAAAATGCAAATTTCGGAGTAAGTTTGACTCTTCCTCTTAACTCTACTTCTTAAAACAGTGAGAAACTGTAGCGTAAAGAGCGGGGCGTTGAGGTGGAAAAGCCCCTTTCATATACGGAGTAAGTTTGTTACTTAAAAAAAAATGTGCAAATTTCGAAGTAAGTTTGACTCTTTCTCTTAACTCTAATTCTTAAAACAGTAGAAAACTTTAGCGTAAAGAGCGGGGCGTTGATGAGGAAAAGCCCCTTTCATATACGGAGTAACATCTGTTCGTTTTAAGTTTTAATGTCGCTCCTTACTTTCATTTAAAAAACTTTTTTTTTAGTTAATAAACTAATAAAAACGTTCGTTAAAAATTAAAAGTTCTAGTTGCCTTTTCAAGTAACTTAAAAATTGGAGGGCAACTAGGCCTCCTCCCCCACGCCTTTTTTTTCAAAATTGTCTTATCAAAACTAATAGAAAGCCATTTAGCAAAAAAAAGGATTAATATGCAAATTTCATTTTAATAATTTATTTGCGGAGAGCCAAAATCAAACATGCATTAATTTAAAAACATTCGAAAATTAAACAAAAAAATAGTTTTTTAACTGAAAGTAAGGAGCGACATTAAAACTTAAAACGAACAGAAATTACTCCGTGTATGAAAGGGGCTGTTCCTTTTTCAACACCCCACTCTTTACGCAAAAGTTTTGTACTGTTTAATAAAGCAGGATGAAGAGAAAGAGTCAAACCTTAGCGTAAAGAATGGGGCGTTGAGAAGGGAACAGCCCCTTTCATACACGGAGTAATTTCTGTTCGTTTTAAGTTTTAATGTCGCTCCTTACTTTCAGTTAAAAAAACTTTTTTTTTTATTTAATTAAAAAGAAAGATCACAATTGCCCGTTTATTTGTTTTTTTTTTAAGTGTTATCGTATTGAGCCAATGGGCGTAGAATACCAGGAGAGGACTTATTTCAGTGGAACTGAAAATCTCCGTGTTCTTTTTGAGAGACAACGAAGATTGGAAAGCAGCTTGCTCCCTCCCATGCCCCTTTTTGCCCAAAATCCTCCAATCAAAATTTTGAGATAGCCACTTTGTCGACATTGTTGAAAAATCCAAAAACTATGTCTGTAGAGATAATTTGACCCCCCCCCCCCGGTCAGCCCCTGGGGATAGGTCTTTAATTTATTAAATTTGCAAATTGTTAAGTAGATTATTTGTTACAGAGAAGTATACAGATTTTATTTTTTTGGGGGGGAGGGGTGGATTTTGTGCATGGAATAAATTTCCATGGGTAAAATTTTTCGTGTGTAGGATAATATCTGGGGATGAACTTTCCACGGATATTTTCTACAGGAGAAATTTCGCAGAATTCGCATACGAATTTCTATTTAATGTCTTAATTCTCTTTGTCTACTCAATTTTGCATATGGAGATCTTCCGGGACAGTTGTCCCTGTGAAACTTTCAGCATTTTTGATTTCCAGAGTGATCAGAAAAATGATTAGAACTTAAAGTACCTTTCAAAAGAAAGTATGATAAGGAAATTTTTCTAGGCTGAATCTTCGACAAAAAATTTCAAGGAGGGTGGGGCATTTTCAATGAGGATTGAATTACCTGGAAGTACTTTTGCGGGGATGGGTGTATTTTGCAGGGGAAGAATTTTCCAAGGAGGAATTTCCTTGGACAGAAGGGAATTTTTCATAGAGCTTGAAAACTCAAAACAAAACATAAATTATTCTGTATATGAACAGGTTTTTTCCTCCTCAGTACCTTGGTCTTTACGTTCGTGTTCGAATGTTTGTCACAATTTCTTAAGAACAACTCCTGAAACAAAAGGAAGATTTAACTAGAACAGGGAGCTTTTTTAAAAGTGCTAGAAACCTTAGCGTCAAAAGCAAGATATCGATGAAGGGGGCAAACCCTTCATGTACAGAATAGTTTTTGCTCGGTTTGAGTTTTATTGTTGCTCCTTACTTTCAGCTTATATTTTTTTTTTCTCTATTTATTACAAAAAAGAAATAACAGTGAAAAATTTAAAATTTTTAATATCAATCAATTAATCAGTCAATATTTATTAAATCAATTAAAAAAAATATACAGAAACTATATTATGCCCCAACAGAGAGCAGAGCTCGTAAGGCTGGGGCAGTACAAATGCATAGAAAAATCACAACATCTCGAGAAAAAAAAAAAACACATCTTTTAATATTTTTAGGGTAGGACGTGGGCTCGCAGCCACTTTCTTCATACCAGCATAATTTAGTTTCAGCATTTAAAAAACTGTATACAAACTATTTAGCTTACAAAAAATTCAGTGGTGACTTTAGGAGGTAGGAAAGGGGACACTTGCCTCAGGCATAGATATTTTAGAGCCCGAAATTCTCATAAATCTAAACTGTCATAATCTTTTTGTGATTTTGACATTTTATGTTATTAAAACAAATTGGAGGGTGCAGTTAATAAATGAAAATAATTAATAAACAATTAATTAATTATTAAAATGAAAATTAATTTACACAAAAATTATTATTTAATAATAAAATTTTAGTTTGAACATATTAATAATTAAAATGTAAGACATTATTAAGTAATAAATTGAGATAATCTGTAAATGAATAGAAAATTTCATTAATTTGGCCTGGAAATTACGGGGACACATGGGGGGACTCTTATAAAGATTTTGCCCCGGGAGCAAGAGAGGCCAGAACAGCCACTGAAAAAACTACATGCTAAAATTTATTAATTTCATGGTCATTAAAAAACTAATGAGAGCCTTATATTTGGTTTTTATTTTCCGCCGGCTTCTAAAGGACTTTTCTGGGAATAAGCTTAGAATTGGGGTTATTGAGAATAAAAATGGGTAAGAAAAGAATTATAATTTCAAGGTATGCAGAAAAATTGTAATTAAAATATTTTGAAGGCGGTTCCTCTATGATTTAAACCCTCCTCATGCATAAGGGCGTCATTTGGGCCGGGGGGGGGGGCAGTTGCCCTCCTGATAACATGGAGAAAAAATATTATATATCCTCCGCCGCTTGACAATCCGGATATGGACCCTCCTTGCCTCTAATAGCAAGAGCTGAGCTCATATGGCACTTGTGACGAGGCACGAAGATCTAAGAGCCAAGGGATCATATGGTATGAGCTCTAACAAAATTCTATGAATCAATAGATTGATTTAAAAGGAAAATAAGGGGCTTAATGCCGGTCAGGATTTAAAATAAGAGCTCTGAGTCACGATGTCCTTCTAAATATCAAAATTCACTAAGATCCGATCACCCACTCGTATGTTATAAATACCTAATTTTTTTTTAATTTTTCCTCCCCCTTTAGCCCCCCAAATGGTCGGATCTGGGAAAACGACTTTATCAAGTCAATTTGTGCAGCTCCTTGACACGCCTACCAATTTTCATCGTCCTAGCACAACCAGAAGCACCAAACTCGCCAAATCACTGAACCCCTCCCCCCAACTCCCACAAAGAGCACGAATCCAGTACGGTTCCGTCAATCACGTATCAAGGACATTTGCTTATTCTATCCACCAAGCTTCATCAAGATTCCTCCACTCAAAGTGTTTTCCAAGATTTCCCCTTCCAACTCCCCCCAATGTCAAAAGATCTAGCCTGGATTTGAAATAAGAGCTCTGAGACATGGATCCCTTCTAAATATCAAATTTCATTAATATCCGATCACTTATTCGTAAGATAAAAATACCCCAATTTTTACGTTTCCCAAGAATTCCGGTTTCCCCCTCCAATCCCCCCAATGTCACGGTATCTGGTCGGAATTTAAAATTAGAGCTTTAAAGATCAAGATCCTTCTAAATATCAAATTTCATTAAGATTTGGTCACCCTTTCGTATGTTACAAATACCTCAATTTTCAAAATTACCCCTTCCCCAACTCCACCAAAGAAAGCAGACCCGGTCCGGTTATGTCAGTCATGTATCTTAGACAGGTTTTTATTCTTTCCCTAAAGTTTCATCCTGATCTCACCGCTTTAAGTATTTTCAAAGATTTCCGGTGCCCCCCAACTGCCCCCCCCCCCCAATTACACTGGATCTAGTTGAGATTTAAAATAAGAAATCTGAGTTATAAGATCCTTCTAAATATGTAATTTCATTAAGATCCAGTCACTCCTTCGTAAGTTAAAAATGCGTCATTTTTTCTAATTTTTCAGAATTAACCCCCCCCCCCCAATAGAGCGGATCCGTTTCAATTATGTAAATCAAGTATCTAAAACTTCTGCTTATTTTTCCCACCAAGTTTCATCCCGATCCCTCCACTCTAAGTGTTTTCCAAGTTTTAGGTGTCCCCCTCCCATCTCCCCCCCAATGTCACCAGTTCCAGTCGGGATTTAAAATAAGAGCTCTGAGACATGATATCCTTCTAAATATCAAATTTCACTGAGATCCGATCACCCGTTCGTAAGTTAAAAATACCTCATTTTTTCTAATTTTTCAGAATTAACCCTCCTCCCAACTACCCCAAAGAGAGCGGATCCGTTCCAGTAACGTCAATCATGTATCTAGGACTTCTGATTATTTTTCCCACCAAGTTTCATCCCGATCCCTCCACTCTAAGTTTTTTCCAAGTTTTAGGTTTCCCCTCCCAACTCCATCCAATGTCACCAAATCCGGTCGGGATTTAAAATAAGAGCTCTGAGACACGATATCCTTCTAGATATCAAATTTCATTGAAATCCGATCACCTGTTTTTAAAATTAAAAATAACCCATTTTTTCTAATTTTTCAGAATTAACCAACTACCCCAAAGAGAGCGGATCCGTTCCGGTTATGTCAATCATGTATCTAAGACTTGTGCTTATTTTTCCCACCAAGTTTCATCCCCATCCCTCCACTCTAAGAGTTTCGCAAGTTTTAGGTTTCCCCTCCCAACTGCAACCAATGACACCAAATCCGGTCGGGATTTAAAACAAGAGCTCTTAGACACGATATCCTTCAAAATATCAAATTTCATTGAGATTCGATCACCCGTTCGTAAGTTAAAAATACCAAATTTTTTCTAATTTTTCAGAATTAACCCCCCTCCAACTACCCCAAAGAGAGCGGATCCGTTCCGGTTATGTCAATCATGTATCTAGGACTTGTGCTTGTTTTTCCCACCAAGTTTCATCCCAATCCCTCCACTGTAAGTGTTTTCCGAGTTTTAGATTTCCACCTTCCAACTCCTCCCCCCCAATGTCACCATATCTGGTCGGGATTTAAAATAAGAGCTCTGAGACACGAAATCCTTCTAATTATCAAATTTCATTGAGATCCGATCACCCGTTCGTAAGTTAAAAATACCTCATTTTTTTAATTTTTCAGAATTACCCCTCCCCCTCCCTACTACCCCAAAGAGAGTGGATGTGCTAATTTATCCAACCAAGTTTCATCCTGATCCCTCCAATCTAAGCGTTTTCTATCATTTTAGGTTCCCCCACCCCAAACTTCCCCCAATGTCACCAGATCCGGTCGGGATTTAAAATTAGAGCTTTGAGACACGACATCCTTCTAAATATCAAATTTCATTGAGATCCGATCACCCTTTCGTAAGTTAAATATACCTCATTTTTCTAATTTTTCAGAATTAACCCCCCCCCCAACTACCCCGAAGAGAGCGGATCCATTCCGGTTATGTAAATCAGGTATCTAGGACTTCTGGTTATTTTTCCCACCAAGTTTCATCACGATCCCTCCACTCTAAGTGTTTTCCATGTTTTAGGTTTCCCCTCCCAACTCCACCCAATGTCACCAGATCCGGTCGGGATTTAAAACAAGAGCTCTGAGACACGATATCCTTCTATATATCAAGTTTCATTGAGATCCAATCACCTGTTCGTAAAATTAAAAATACCTAATTTTTTCTAATTTTTCAGAATTAACCCCCCCCCAACTACCCCAACGAGAGCGAATACGTTCCGGTTATGTCAATCATGTATCTAGGACTTCTACTTATTTTTCCCACCAAGTTTCATCCCAATCCCTCCACTCTAAGTGATTTCCAAGTTTTAGGTTTCCCCTCCCAACTCCAACCAATGACACTAGATCCGGTCGGGATATAAAATAAGAGCTTTGAGACACGATATCCTTCTAAATATCAAATTTCATTGAGATCCGATCACCCGTTCGTAAGTTAAAAATACCTCATTTTTTCTAATTTTTAGGAATTAACCCCCCCTCCCCAACTACCCCAAAGAGAGTGGATCCGTTCTGGTTATGTCAATCATGTATCTAGGACTTGTGCTTGTTTTTCCCACCAAGTTTCATCCCGATCACTCCACTCTAAGTGTTTTCCAAGTTTTAGGTTTCCCCCTCCCAACTCCCCCCCCCAATATCACAAAATCCTGTCGGAATTTAAAATAACAGCTCCGAGACACGATATCCTTCGAAACATCAAACTTCATTAAGATCTGATCAACCGTTCGTAAGTTAAAAATTCTTCAATTTTTCTTTTTTTCGAATTAACGGGCCCCCACTCCCCCCCAGATGGTCAAATCGAGAAAAAGACTATTTCTAATTTAATCTGGTCCGGTCCCTGATACGCCTGCTAGATTTCATTGTCCTAGCTTACCTGGAAGTGCCTAAAGTAGCAAAACCAGGACCGACAGACCGACAGAATTTGCGATTGCTATATGTCACTTGGTTAATACCAAGTGAAATAAAATGGTTAATACCAAGTGAAATGCTCGAGATTCACTCCTGTTATAATACAAATATGTACTCCAAATAATATATTTCGCAAACATTTTGTCATGCGTCACTCATTTTTTCAACCCGAGTACCCTACTCGTAAATTTAATCGACACTGACGAAAAAAAAACAAAAAAAAAACAAGAACAAATAGCTCATATGGCACTTGTGACGAGGCAAGAAGAGCTAAGAGCCAAGAGCTCATATGGTATGAGCTCTAACAAAATTCTATGAATCAATAGATGGATTTAAAAGGAAAATAAGAGGCTTAATGCCGGTCAGGATTTAAAATAAGAGCTCTGAGTCACGATGTCCTTCTATATATCAAAATTCATTAAGATCCGATCACCCACTCGTAAGTTATCAATACCTAATTTTTTCTAATTTTTCCTCTCCCTTTAGCCCCCCAGATGGTCAAATCTCGGAAAACGACTTTATCAAGTCAATTTGTGCAGCTCCCTGACACGCCTACAAATTTCCATCGTCCTAGCACGTCCAGAAGCACCAAACTCGCCAAATTACTGAACCCCTCCCCCAACTCCCCCAAACAGAGCAAAGCCAGTACGGTTCCGTCAATCACGTATCAAGGACATTTGCTTATTCTATCCACAAAGCTTCATCCCGATTCCTCCACTGCAAGTGTTTTCAAAGGTTTCCCCCTCCAACTCCCCCCAATGTCAAAAGATCTGGTCGGAATTTGAAATAAGAGCTCTGAGACATGAATTCCTGTTAAAAATTATATTTCATTAAGATCCGATCACCTTTTCGTAAGATAAAAATACCCCAATTTTCAAGTTCTCCAAGAATTCCGGTTTCACTCTCCAACTCCCCCAATGTCACAGATTCTGGTCGGAATTTAAAATTAGAGCTTTAAAGCACAAAATCCTTCTAAATATCAAATTTCATTAAGATCTGATCACCCTTTCGTAAATTACAAATACCTCAATTTTCAAAATTACCCCCCACCAACTCTGCCAAAAAGAGCAGATCCAGTCTGGTAATGTCAGTCACATATCTTAGACAGGTTTTTATTCTTCCCATCCAATTTCATCCTGATCTCACCGCTTTAAGTATATCACCCCCCAACTGCCCCCCCCCAATAACGCTGGATCCGGTTGAGATTTAAAATAAGAGATCTGAGTTACAAGGTACTTCCTAAAAGGAAGTTTCATTAAAATCCGATCACTCCTTCGTAAGTTAAAAATACGTCATTTTTTCTAATTTTTCAAAATTACCCCCCCCCCCCCAATAGAGCGGATCCGTTCCAATTATGTAAATCACGTATATAAGACTTCTGCTTATTTGTCCTACCAAGTTTCATCCCGATCCCTCCAATCTAAGCGTTTTTCATGATTTTGGGTTCCCCCCTCAAACTCCCCCCAATGTCACCAGATCCAGTCGGGATTTAAAATAAAAGCTTTGAGACACGATATCATTCTAAATATCAAATTTCATTGAGATCCGATCCCGCGTTCGTAAGTTAAAAATGCCTCGTTTTTTGTAATTTTTCAGAATTAACCCCCCCCCCCAACTACCACAAAGAGAGCAGATCCGTTCCGGTTATGTCAATCATGTATTTAGGACTTGTGCTTATTTTTCCCACCAAGTTTCATCCCAATCCCTCCACTCTAAGTGTTTTCCAAGTTTTGGGTTTCCCCCTCCCAATCCCCCCCCCAATGTCACCAGATCCGGTCGGGATTTAAAATAAGAGCTTCGAGACACTATATCCTTCTAAACATTAAATTTCATTGAGATCCAATCACCCGTTCGTAAGTTAAAAATACCTCATTTGTTATAATTTTTCAGAATTAACGCCCCCCCCCCAGATGGTCAAATCGGAAAAACGACTATTTCTAATTTAATCTGGTTCGGTCCCTGATACGCCTGCCGATATACGCCTGACAGAATTTGCGATATCTATGTGTCACTTGGTTAATACCAAGTGCCATAGAAAAATGGAAAAACACACGGGAAATATTCAATTTAGGGTATATATTTGCACTATAGGGTTGGGAGTATAGTATAGTGGAAGTGCCTCCAAAATATGCAAACCACAAGTTTTTCACATTATGATGTAAAAATTGTTTTGTAAACATGTTCCCTTCCTATAGCCCCAATTCTAGGCTTATAACCTTTTCTGTTATTAATCGCATTTTGTTTTTTCGGTTTGGTGTTATCACTTAAGGGCTGGTTGTTCCAAACGACAAAATTAGGGAAATATTATGTTGCTTTATCTGAACAATTACTCCAGATAAATTGTATAAACTGCACCGGAATTTTTTTTTTCATTTTTCAGTCTCATCTTTGCTTTGTACGCCTGTACCCCATCAGAAGACTTATGTTTGTAACTAATCATTATTCAAATTCAAATCAAGAAAGATCAGTTTCATGCTGAATGTCTTTTTATGTTATTCAAATGCCATTGGCGGTATCGCTTTTGATTGGTCAGCCCGCTAACCCGCAGGCAACTTGAGTGACAAGCTACCCTGACCCGCTTACACACAGTCTGAATTCGAGTTTTGTCTAATAGTGATCGTTTTATACGTAAAATGTACAATTTATTAGCAGGGCTACGAATTTACTTTAAAAAGCAAGAAATCAAATATGAAAGTGGTATATTTAGGCTGTCGTATATGTTTACAACTGCTATACTAATTGCTGCATCGTTAATGACAACTGCTGTGCAGTATATTGGGACACCAATTACATGTATGAATGATGGCGATGTTCCTATCAACGTAATAAACACTTACTGTTGGATTTCAAGCACATTCACTATGCCGGATTCATTCAATAGGAAAATAGGGGGAGAGGTGGCTCACCCAGGCCTGGGGAATGAAAATGGTGAAAGGAAATACCATGCATATTATCAATGGGTTTGTTTTGTGTTGTTCTTCCAAGCACTGTTTTGCTATATTCCAAAATGGCTTTGGAAAAGTTGGGAGGGGAATTTGATGGCTACCCTCGTCATGGGCATGAACTCTGGTCTGAAGACTGAAGAAGAAAAGGAAGAAAAGAAAAGAGTACTGATAGATTATCTTCTTGGCCATGTTAAGGTAAGCCTTTTATTCAAAATTCTAAGGCCTAAGCCTTCCAGTAGAATTCTACTTAAGGGTCTTTTTGCCACCTTGGAAACAGTGGTAATTTTAGGCCTCATCATCTGAAGAACAACGGTAGGCGTATATCAAATGAGTGTAAAGATGTAAAATAGAATAAGTTTAATGTCATCAAAATTAAGGGGGACAGCTGCCCAGGTCTAGAACCCCCACTTTATGGGAAGATGTTGGGTTACCTGGACAAAAGTTCCAAGAATGTGTCCAGAACCTAAACTTTTTGCATGTAAGCTTTGAAAGTTGGAAGTCCATCCCTGAAAGTTTCATCTTTCTAACCTAACCCCCTTCTGAGGTAGCAAGAAGTCACTGAACTAGAATTTTACCTAGAAATGAACAACAAGACAAGCTTGTGAGCAAACACAAGACTGAAGGAAAGTTTTGTTGAATTTTCTCAACAAAACAATAATCAGGCATATTTTTTTCATCACCCTCCTCGCCTGATAAAGAGCCTTTTTGTTTTAAAGTCTAGGTGTGCTGTAAACACCTCCTTCTACATAAGTAGGCTATATGAGGTTTTTTTTGCGATCTCCTGACCAAATAGTATATAGTTCTATTTGAATCAAAGAACTAAATTTTTCGTTAATTAATTAAGATAGTGTACGACTTGCCTGGTCCAATAGAGGGGGAGGGGGGCTTGAATGCTTTTGACTTGGTTTAAGCCATTTTACAGAAAAATATTTTCGAATGGGCTTGCTTTTTTTTACTGATCCAATTTGTCTTTTAATGCTCTTTCAAATCAGGCTATACTAGGCTATTTGCTACAATGACTGGTTCCATTGGGGACTTAGAGGGGCACATGGCTCCTTATGCTTCTTTCTATTTAAATTAAGATATTATGTAAAAAAAAGACATTTTGCATTGAATTCCACATATTTATTGGAGCATACAATTGCTTAGAACATATACAAACAGTTCAATGGTTTGTTCTTAGTATTTTTTTTTAAAATTTGCCAGACAATATTAGCCTTGACTTGGTGGGAAACTATATTGTAGCCATATTTTAATTGTATATTTAGTTTGTATTTTGGTTTGGTTATTTTATGCTATTTATTTATATAATGAGGTCTCGGTGGCCTCCCTTCCATAATTCTTTGTTGGAATTTTCGTTATTTCGATCATAAAGTACTATATTTTTATCAAATTTTGTTTATATTTCATTAGTAATAACCAAATTTCACTTCTCAACAGAAGTTGAGTGTGGTGGCTACAAGGCAAAAGTACAGTATCTTTCAATTCTCCAATAAAAATTCCCCAAATATAATTGGTGCTGTTGTGGTAATTATCACTCATCTCCCTAGTTGTGCCAAATATTTCTTTGAATAATATATTTCTTTGTTGTTTTTATTGCCTGAATTATTATTTCTCTTTTTAGTGGGTATTTTTATGCATAACACGGTGGATAGAATCGTTTATTGCAAAAATGCTCGATTTGTTGGATCGACATAGCCTATGTGATCTAGAAAAGATATAAAAATAGAAGGAAACATAAAAATATCTTTAATAGAAAGTTATTGAATATTTTAAATTAGACCAGACTGGCTTTCCATGATGTACAAATAAAAATTCAATTGGGATAAAATCTTTTATTTGACAGTTTAAACAATAAAATCAAATCTTTGGATATTTTCGTTACATATACATAATGGATGTCGTCAACAGATAAACTCACGATTGCGACCATTAATTTGCCATAATAGCGACTATTTTCTTCGACAGTAGTGTCTATTCATGAGTCAATTGGTATACTAATCTTCTCTGAGAGGGATATTGGCTGGATATTTAAATAACTTCTTAGAATACATTGATTTCCTATTTTCATTCGAATTAGAAGCAGTGAACAATAATCGAAAAAAAATAACTTGTAATACAAAAATAATGATAAAGTCCAAATATTTTGGCTTCACATCTCGAAGCCTTTATCAATGTAAAAAAAAGAAGAAAGAAATAACTAGCTTATACAAAACATTTAAAGAAAACACAACAGACGCTATACAAAAAAAGAAAAACTTCAATTTAAAATAATCCAAGTGGGACAAAAAAACAAACAAAAAAAAAACAAAAAAAAAACGGAAGGATAAATATTAAAACAACAATACAAGAAGTCTGTTGCATGTACAGGCGTACTATTACTTGTCCATATTATCTTCTAATTAAATTCAATCAAAATGAAACTCTTTACTTACGATTTGTTTTTGTGTACCCAATGTCAAAATCAAATATAGGTCAACAAAAACACCTTGTATCTTGTTTTTTTTTATTCAACTTTCTTATATTGTTCAACTGAATATTATTGAAATTAGACTACTTTTTTCGGTGTATACAGTAATTTATTCATTTTTTTTTAACTTGGGTAATGAAAGGGCAGCTCTAATGTTGGAACTCTTGAATATATTTGAAAGTATCTGTGAAGAATCTTTTGAAGCATTTACCTCCCCCCTCCCCCTCTCCACAGGGTTCTAACTTGCCGGTCTTTGCGCTGCATGGTAAGGTCAAAACCTTTAGAATAAGATATAGAGCCGTAAGGCACAAGGAGAGTGTACCAGGTATCATTCTTCTAATTTTTTTAAAGTTAAAGACTCCCCATAATCTCCTACTCTCGTAACTTTGCTCATTTCTCATCTTCTTTTTCTACTTATTAGAGAATAAACTGCCCCTTAATTAGAATTAAAATCAGTAGTTCATCAGTAAAGAAGTAGTAAGACATGAAGATGAAGCATAAAAAATTGCTCATTCTTATTTTTAGTGAAACGTGCACTTGAAGAAGATTTTAGATCCTTTTTTTTAACTTCATAATTTGTGTATTAAGAGTATCTTCTTCACAACAAGAGCAGGTAAAACTGAACAACCCATTTCTTCTCCCTCTCTTTTTTTCCTAATATTTTAACTACATTGTAGCTAAATTTTAATGAAATATTTAGTTGGTGTTTTGGTTGGGTTAGGTCGTATTAAATATAATGCGATCTAGGCGGCCCCCTTCCCTAATTCCTTTTTTGTAGTTTCCATAATTTTGTTTTCAAACTACTAGATTTTCGTCATATTTTGGTATATTTCATGATGATTAACCTAACTTCAATTCTTGAGTATGGTGGCTATTAGACACGGGTACCTTGCAAATTCCTTGTGGGCCGTTCAAACCCTTTTCTAATGAAATTCATATACAATAATAAACTAGACCTGCACTATAATAATCCCTTGACAAGGCTCATTGACCTTTCAAATAAGGGAAATACGTGAGAGTCACTTGCGCAGAAAAAAAGTCAGAGAAAAAGAAAAAAAGTGTAAAAATTACTATTTTAAAGATTACAATAATTACAGGGGATTCAATCTTGGACGAGGGCAAGAACAGTTATTGAGAACAATACATTTTGTTTCTTAATTTTTTCGAGGTTCTTGGAATCTAAGGGTGTAATTTCATCAAGATCACTTGCCTATTTGGACCTATTTTTCACCTTTTTCGAAAATTTCCCAGTCTCGTAACCTTTAATAGGGTTCTTTGTTTGATTACAAATTTTTATTTATCAAAATTCATTCGAATCTAAAGCGAATTTAGAAGTCTGGTAGTTTTTGGAAACATAAAATTCATCATCAGGCTAAAGCTAAATCCACTTGAAGCTTAGACTCTGTTGGCATTAGCCTACTTTCTTCATTCCTCTACTTTGTTTTGCTTCTTTGGTATTATATTCTACCTTTTAGCTGTATTCCACCTGTCCTTTTGGAACACACATTTTGCGATAGTTTAGTTATTTGTAGTTATTATTAAATTATATTGTAGTTATTATTAAATTTGGGTTGACTTAGCAGGTTCTGTTGTTTTATAATAATATTGTCTTACTTTTTATAGCAACACACGAGTTACGCCCTTCGATATTTCATCTGTGAAACTTTAGCGTGGGTCAATGTTATGGTTCAAATGTATGTGATGAATAGATTCCTTGGAGGTCAGTTCTTCTCCTATGGGGTTTATGTAAGTTTATTATTCCCTTTAATTGTTTAAATAGCATTTAACAACAGTAGCACAACCGTCTGTAATTTTTATTTTTATAGGTAACATGCATATGGTCAGACCCAAGGGAGCATCCATGAGTTTTGCTGGGGGATGATTTACAAAAAAACATACGTTGAAACGTATCAAAAATTTCTTTAAATGCATTTTTTGATAGTCGGACCAAAATTCGGGGGAAAGGTCAAAATTGGTTACCCCCCCCCCCCACCCCTCTTGGATACGGTCTTGGCTAGACTTTACACGAAATTCTTCGATTATATTGTTTTTTGTATGTTTATTGAAGTGGGATACTTTTCACCTTTCCCTGATCTTAAAAGAAACTTATCTTACTGGTGAGTTATGGATAACTAGAGAAACACGTATGTTGACCATTGTAAACTGATTTCTGTTTTGGTTTAAAAAATGTCTTTCTATAATCCGATTGGAAAAATAAGATTCTTCAGCGTAGAGTGAAAATTCAATAGATAGTGAAAATGATGAGAAAGTTTAAAACGACGTAGGTTTAAGACATGAAACCTAAAACAAAGAGAATTTACAGTGAACAATTGAGTCAAATGTAGTGCTATCACAAAGAAGGGTAGTATCCTCACTTCTCAACCCCCTCCCCCATTCGGCTAGAGTGCTACTGGCAGTTTAGTTAAAACAAAACATCTTGCTTGCATTGAAATTTGTGTTAACCTAAGAATGTCTCTTAGTGGGTTGCACTGAGCGATCTCAAGTACCAAAAGTCATGAAAAAAAAGATTAACTTCCTTTGCAATATTAAACTAGAACTCGTCTTGAGAATAGTACCAACTACTATACAAATTCACACCTTATATTCTTTTTAGAACAACATGTAAGAGAACATAGCGAAATTGCTTGGATTAATTAGAATGGTCCGTTTTTGTCTTAAGGTAGACAATAGAAAAAGAAAATAACAGAAAAAGTAAAAGACTCAGAGAGCGAACGTTAAAACAAATAGGTTTTCTCATGTTTTCCTTGATGTTTTTTTGGGAATAACAAAAATGTCAGGCTAAAAATAATTGCCCTGTTTCTGTTCCTTTATTCGTTTTTTTTTTTAAGAAAAAAGAAACTAGTGTTATTAAAAATAAGAATCTACTCAATTCGTGTTTAAAGTATTAAGACTCCACCAAATGCATTTTGATTGTTAAGTGATCGTTGTTTAAGGTTTTTATGGCACTTGGTATTAACCAAGTGACATATAGCAATCGCAAAATTCTGTCGGTCTGTCGGTCCCGGTTTTGCTATTTTAGGCACTTCCAGGTAAGCTAGGACGATGAATTTGGCAGGCGTATCAGGGACCGGACCATATTAAATTAGAAATAGTCGTTTTCCCGATTTGACCGTCTGGGGGGGGCGGGAGTGGGGGGCAGGTTAATTCGAAAATATAGAAAAATTGAAGTATTTTTAACTTACGAACGGTTGATCAGATCTTAATGAAATTTGATGTTTGGAAGGATATCGTGTTTCAGAGCTGGTATTTTAAATCCTGACTGGATCTGGTGACATTGAGGGGGAGTTGGGAGGGGGAAACCTTAAATCTTGGAAAGCACTTAGAGTGGAGGGATCGGGATGAAACTTAGTGGGAAAAATAAGCACAAGTCCTAGATACATGATTGACATAACCGGAACGGATCCGCTCTCTTTGGGGTAGTTGGCGGGGGGGGTAATTCTGAAAATTAGAAAAAATAAGGTATTTTTAACTTACGAACGGGTGATCGGGTCTCAATGAAATTTGATATTTAGAAGAATATTGTGTCTCAGATCTCTTATTTTAAATCCCGACCGGATCTGGTGACATTGGGGGGAGTTGGGATGGGCAAACCTAAAACTTGGAAAACACTTAAAGTGGAGGGATCGGGATGAAACTTGGTTGGAAAATTAAGCAAAAGTCCTAGATACATGATTGACATAACCGGAACGGATCCACTCTCTCTGGGGTAGTGGAGGGGGGGAGGGGGGTGTTAAATCTGAAAAACTAGAAAAAAATGAGGTATTTTCAACTTACGAACGGGTGATCGGATCTCAATGAAATTTGATATTTAGAAGGATATTGTGTCTCAAAGCTCTTATTTTAAATCCCGACCGGATCTGGTGACATTAGAGTGAGTTTGGGGTGCGGGAACCTAAAATGATGGAAAACGCTTAGATTGGAGGGTATCGGGATGAAACTTGGTGGGAAAAATAACAAGAAGTCTTAGATACGTGATTTACATAATTGGAACAGATCCTCTCTATTGGGGGGGGGGTTAAATCTGAAAAATTAGAAAAAATGAGGTATTTTTAACTTACGAACGGGTGATCGGATCTTAATGAAATTTGATATTTAGAAGGATACCGTGTCTCAAAGCTCTAAGTTTAAATCCCGACCGGATCTGGTGACATTGGGGGGAGTTTGGGGTGGGGGAACCTAAAATGATGGAAAACGCTTAGATTGGAGGGATCGGGATAAAACTTGGTGGGAAAAATAACAAGAAGTCTTAGATACATGATTTACATAATTTGAACGGATCCGCTCTATTGGGGAGGGGGGGGGGGGTAATTCTGAAAAATTAGAAAAAAATATGTATTTTTAACTTACGAAAGAGTGATCGGATCTTCATGAAACTTCATATTTAGAAGAACCTCGTAACTCAGATCTCTTATTTTAAATATCAACCGGATTCAGCGTAATTGGGGGGGGGGCAGTCGGGGGGAACCGGTAATCTTAGAAAATACTTAAGGATGAAACTGAATTGGAAGAATAAAAACCTGTCTAAGATAGGTGACTTGCATTACCAGACTGGATCTGCTCTCTTTGGTGGAGTTGGGGGGTGGGTGGGTAATTTTGAAAATTGAGGTATTTGTAACTTACAAAAGGGTGACCAGATCTTAATGAAATTTGATATTTAGAAGTATCTTGTGCTTTAAAGATCTGATTTTAAATTCCGACCAGATCCTTTGACATTGGGGGGAGTTGGAGGGGGAAACCGGAATTCTTGGAAAACGTGAAAACTGGGGTATTTTTATCTTACAAATAGGTGATCGGATCTTAATGAAATTTAAATTTAGAAGGAATTCATGTATCAGAGCTCTTATTTCAAATCCCGACCAGATCTTTGACATTGGGGTAGTTGGAGGGGGAAATCTTGGAAAACACTTGGAGTGGAGGAATTGGGATGAAACCTGGTGGATAGAATAAGCAAATGTCCTTGATACGTAATTGACGGAACCATACTGAATTCGCTCTCTTTGGGGGAGTTGGGGTCAGGGGTTCAGTGATTTGGTGAGTCAGGTGCTTTTGGACGTGCTAGGACGATGAAAATCGGTAGGCGTGTCAGGGACCTGCATAAATTGACTTGATAAAGTCGTTTTCCCAGATTCGACCATCTGGGGGGCTAAAGGGAGAGGAAAAATTAGAAAAAATAAGGTATTTATAACTTACAAGTGGGTGATCGGATCTTAATGAATTTTGATATTTAGAAGGACATCGTGACTCAAAGCTCTTATTTTAAATCCTGACCGGCATTAAGCCTCTTATTTTCCTTTTAAATCAATCTATTGATTCATAGAATTTTGGTAGAGCTCATACCATATGATCTCTTGGCTCTTAGCTCTTCTTGCCTCGTCACAAGTGCCATATGAGCTCTTAGCTCTGGTTTTTGTGATGGTTATTTTGTTGAAAATGTTATTTTGGGAAAAGGAACCACTTGTCCTATCTGAATAAGGATTTTAACGGAAAGGAAAATAACCGAATTTTGTGCAGCAGCATTGATTTGATTCCAGGTGAAATTCAAATAAATATTTTATGGAACTGGTCAGTTCAGTCAAGGGCGCATCGCAGTGGTTATGGGGTTGATCCCTTCACCTCGAAATTTGTCTCTGTCTCGTGAAAAAGATTCCCCCTCCCCCTCACATGAAAAAAGTTGTCTAATACTCTGAATACAGTGTAGAAAATCAAGTTTATAGCGAAATCAAGAATAGCGAGTATTCAGAAACTTTACAATTGTCCTGGTATAACAAATTATTTTAGTTTATCTGTTCCAGTTTTTTTGTTTTGATAAAAAAAGAGAAATGGGTCAATACTTAGGATGTTCATCCTTATTTTAATTAAAACACGTTCAAACTTCAGTTTTTTTTAGTCATTTAGAAATTTTAAGAAAAAATAACTGACCTTAATTTGTTTGATTATTTTTTCTTCACAGTATTTGTATAACTTTAGGTGACAAGTTATGCAGATGAGGACCAAGAAAGTCGATCTGATCCGATGATATACGTGTTTCCTCGTGTGACCAAATGCACGTTTCATAAATATGGAAGTTCAGGAACCATCACCCGTCATGATGCCCTTTGTGTTCTTCCTCAGAATATTATCAATGAGAAGACATACATATTTTTATGGTTTTGGTTTATAATTCTGTGGTTTTTGCTAACTGGTCTAGTTATCTACCGGGCAGCTTTGTTGGTTTGGCCAAGGACGAGACCCAAGATGCTTCGTGCTAGAGCAAGATATATTCCTGGGGAGGTAAGTTGTTCTGGATCATTATTTTTAGTTCTCTGCTTTTTAATAAGAAACGAATTTTTAGTGTAGGGAATATTCTATTAAAAACAGCATATAATTTAATAAAGGCAAAAATAGTTGATTAGATTCGGGGCTGGGAATTGGATACAAATTATAGATTCAGAATCCAGGAATTTAGTTGGATACTTTTTTTTAGATGGGGAGAGAGGCTTAGTGAAACGAGTATTTATTATTTCTGAATTGCTTCAAAACTTAAAGATGATGCTTTAAAACTAATGATACAGAAGTAAGGTAGAGTGGGGGTCTGTATCCACTATTTACTGGCTCATTATGGATACACTATATGGAAAAAACAGTATTGGATGATAAGTAATAATTAAACAATATATAGTTAAGTACTATCATAGGAAAGACTGACAGTACCCTTGGCTGCTTATTTTTTGATAATTTTTGGCATACTTTCTATCTTTAAAATTAATTTTGGGTGTAAGATAGATGGCGAAACTTACAGATATAATGCTAGGAAGAATAACTAGATTTTTTCAGAAATATTGGGTATAAGGTAGAAAAAAGAAAGGCCAAAAATTGCTAAACTATAGAGTTTTAGAATCCTTCCCTCCTCTCCCCACCCATGTCTGCTTTGCAATGGGAAAATTTCATTCTTTAACTATACATAATGTCTTGAAGACAAATTAGTAAATCATTTCACATAGTACTTAAAGACAATCTGTTTTCATTATAAGTAGTTTTTAAATAATAGAACGTATACGTAATTTTGAAGAAAGAAGTTTCAAGTTTTTTTGTTGAGACACCAACAACCAAATCAAAACTTTGAACAGCTGTAAAACCAAAAACAAAAGAGGTGTACAAAAAGACTTTTGCAGTTGATTTTTACAACAGAAGTAAAAGATTTAAGAAGTTTCCCTATAATTCCTGACCACAGATGTCACAAAAAAATTCGGTGGACTTATTTTATAGTGACTGCATTTAGTTTCCTATTTCTAAGAGAAAGGCAAATTATATCATACTACTTCTTAGTGAGTATCAACGGTAGCTGCAGATGCCTCAACAATGACAAGCAATTTTTGGTGGTTTTAAGCTCCCAATACTTGCATACAACATTTTGTTTTGTATATGCTTACATGCTGCTTATATCATATGCTTCAGTTTCGAACCTACATTGAAAAAATATTTCCTTAAATATTGCATGGTAGTATTCCTGAAATTTTAATATGCTGAACGAGTCGAGTGTCCAAGGTTAAGATGATAGTAAGGCAAATTGATTTTTAGAAGTTTTGAGAGCTTTGGGTGCAGGAATAGGTCTAAAACATAATGTTTAGAAGACTTCATGTCTGAAACTAGCCATTAAAGTAAATGAAGAGGCGATGTTAGGCAATAAGGAAATTGATCATGTGGATAACATCACTTATATGTTTAGTATAATTAGTAATGATGATGAGTGTATTGAAACTGTTAAAGATAACGTCCAATGAAAAGTGTGCTTTTTTGCAGTTGAACAATCCTTTGAAGAGTTGGAAGAAAAGTTTGAAACAGGATTGAGATCCTGGAAGCCAGGGTAATTAAGTTTAGTTTTTAAACAATGGTCAGCAAGCTATGCCAGGAGTTTTCGAGGGTAATTGTCAAAGGATAGTTTTTTTTTTTGATTCAACATTTATATTATTCACATGCATGTGTAAAAAAAAAAATGGCAGGATCCCACTTCCTATGACTACAATGAAAGAAAGGTTGAGCCTGTTAGGAACACGTTTTATGGAAGGAAATCCTTACTTACCTTACTGAAGTCCCATCCATCCTCATGGGATGTTTTGGGGCCACTCCTTTCGAAATTTCATGGACCAGTGCTTGATATGCTGTTTGGTCAGGTGCAGTTTTGGATAGTTGTGTAATATTTTGTCAATCCACCTTTTACGAGGTCTTCCCTGTTGTCGACATCCTTCAACAGTCCCTTTGGGCAAGATCTTGGGCAGTTGAATAGGGTCTATTCTCTTGATGTGTCCAAACCAGCCTAGTTGTTGTCTTCCAACTGTGTTTAGGATCGTCTTTATTAATTTTAGTTGTCTACAAACTTCTTTATTTGTGACGTTTTCATTGTATGTCATCTGGGCTATCCGGCATAGGCATCTCATTTTGAATGCAAGAAGGGTGCGCTTGTTTTCGCTTTTATTGTCAATGTTCTGTTGGGATACTTTCATACGATGGTCATTGAATTGGTTATTAGTGAAAATAACTCTATATGTCCTCAGAAAAGTTGAAAGTGTTAGATGTTTTAGAGACCATTATGCAGAACATATTGACTTACTTGACACATGTCTCCTGCCGGGCTTGGCTCAGTTTAGAAAGTGATGTCAGCTTCCTCCAACTGGTGCGATTAGCGGCTAACGCTGGTGCATTGTGGTCATCGATGTTTGCCGACTTTCAGTATTTTCATAGACTACCGGACCATCTAACTTTCGGTTTTACACGGGGTCGTTTCCAGTCGACTTCTGTGGGGTCTACGTCCAGCATGACTTTCGTAGGTAGGTGTGATGATATTCTAAGGAGATGATCGTACCATCATAGAGTGCGTTCTGCAATTTGGATAGAAAACAGTGTCTGCTGTTTTATCTATTGTAACTTCTCGTTGCTAACGAAGTCTTGAAAGCTATGGCCAACCAGGTTTCCCTTCCATAACGAATTACAGGCCCGACTATGGCGTTGGAGATTCGCAACTTCGTGTTTCGACTAATATTTGTTTTCTACCCATAGGTGACAATTTAACCTCCCCATGGCAGCAGATGCCTTGGCTATTCTAGCTTGTATTTCAGGGAGAAGCGAGCCGTCTGTAGTAATGACAGAGGACAAGCACGTGAACTGCTGAACCACGTCGGCAATAGTTGTTTGGTCCTGAGCCACAGGAGGGTTGGCGATGCTGGATCAACGACCTTAATCTAAGTTTTATCCCAGTTGCCCTTACTTTCGCAGCTTCGTCTTGTATGATGTGAAAAGCTTCCACCAGTTGTCCATGGATTCTGCCATGAGTGTCAGGTCGTCGGCAAAGTCAGCGTGCTAGTGAATGCGATCGCCAAATTTATGTCCAATGTCAAGTTTTTAGGTCATTTTCGCTTTGACATGGTCTATGATGACGTCAAACAGTTCGGGCGCAACGGTAAAATCTTGCCAAACCTCTGTATAAATGCGGAAGAACGGGCTTTGTTTGTTGTTGACTTGGACGCATTTCTCTTTTACGTGATGGAGTGCTTCGAAGAGTCTACAGTACTTGTCTGGCACACCAATGAACTTCAAAATGCTCCACAGGGCATCCCATTCGATTGAATTGGAAGCAGCTCGGAATTCGACAAAGGCAATAAATGCCTCCCGTCGAATCTCTGGTTTTCTCAACTACTTGACGAGCTTTGAATGTTTGCTCTATGGTTGATCGTTCTGACAAATCCGGCTTGTTGTGGTTGTCAGATTCGGCCGATAGTGTTTCTGTAACGATCAAGAGGCACCATTGAGAAGAGTTTTCCAGGTGCTGAGAGAAGAGTAATTCCCCGGTAATTAGCCCAGTCACTTCATCTTCCTTTTTCTTCCATAACGGGATGAGGATTTCTCTTCGCTTGTCTGGAATGACCTTTGTTTCTCACACAACAGAAAAGAAGGCCTGCAGAAGAATGAGCAAGGTCGGGCTACATATTTCAGCAACTCTGAATTTATGCCGCGCACACCAAAGGTCTCATTGTTCTTCAGCCTATTTATCGCGCTTCTTATTTCTGAGATATTAAATGGATCTCTGGGGAGATCGCCGACTTCAATTTCTGGGCTAGGAGACTGATGGAGTTTTTCGTCGGCTACTACAGGGAGAGTAGTTCTATTCAGATGTGAGGAGAAATGTTCCTTCCAGCTGTCGAGACTTGTGTTTTCGCCCGAAAGAAGACTCTTGTCTCTTTATACGACGGGTCCTACTGTAGGAATGTTTCTTTTTGTGAGATCTCGAAGATGGTTGAGCAGACTGCCTATGTCTTTCTTCCTTCCCGCTTACAAGATCTCCTCGGCTTTTTTTGGACGAACATCTCTCGGTCTCGGTGGATGAGCTTGTTGTGGATGCCAGTTATCCTCCTTTAGGACGCCATGTCACCATCTAGTCCTTCTGTCTCAGCTCTATCACATGCGAAGTTTCTTCTGAAATCCAAGGTTTCTTGGGGTTCCTCTTTTTCCCTAGGAATACTTCCGCGGCTTTCTGCGTTTGAGTCTTTTAGTATTTCCAGGTATCTTCATTATTCGTGAGTGTGTAAAGTAGCTCGAATCGGTTCGATACCTCGATGGTGTGCTTTTGCTCGGCGTCTAACTCCTTCAGTTTCAAGACATCAATAATTGTTGGCCTTGTTTCTGGCCGCTGGGCTTTCAGGCGAGGCTGAACTTCAGCGCAGAGAAGCCTGTGGTCGGCATTTCCAAGCTGGCTAATCTGTACGTTCCTTAATTTATCAGCGACGACCTTCAGCGTTTGGAGATGATAATACAGTCGATCATTTTTTCGTTTGGCCGTCGTTGCTGTACCATTTATATTGGTGGATGGCTTTGCGCTGGTAGTACGTGTTTGTAACAACAAGGTTATGAGATTTGCAAAGCTCGAGTTGTTGCAGACCATTGTCATTAAAGGGATCGGTAGTTATGCGTCCTGTGGTACCTCTCCATACGCCTGTGTCGTCTCTTATTGTTGCGATTAAATCCCCGGTCAGAACACTGATGTCGTGAGGGGACTTGCAAGTGTTCTGGAGAGCTCAGCATAAAATTCTGTTTTAGTGTCATCATCGGGACCATTTTTCGGAGCTTAACACACTAGAACCGTCATTTTGCCATGTTTTTGGCTGGAACCGTGCTTTCATAAGTCTGTCCAAAATAGCCTCGTGGGACAACAGGCAGTTTCTTGCTAGGCTGTTGAACATAAAGCCAACACCGTTCCTTCTTGTGCTACCACCAGCTGAGAACAGTGAGTGGTTATCGCCTATTCATTCTTCACCACTGTGGATAAGGTGGGCCTCGGTCAGCCCTGCAATAGCTAACTTTTTTTTACGTAGTTCTCTGGATAAAAGGTGCTACAGCTGCGTTCAGGGTTAAAACATACCCATTTGGTCAATAACGATTAAATCCGTTGGTCTTTCAGACGTCGTCAGCATGTCCGTTGATGCGCTGTGGTGTTGGTATTTGAATATAGTTCTCATACGAGGCTGATTTATCACTTTACGTAGTAACTGTTTTCAGGTGGAGGGTCGCTAGCCCAACCGACCCTAGGCCTAGGGTCTACTACCCACTGGAGTAGGATCCACCCACCCGAAGAGGTTCGGACCGCCCTATACAGCACGATTAGTTTTAACACAGTGCTGAGTCCTCCTATCACGGGGGACGTGGCTACTTACTAGTCACCAATTTCAAATGTCAGATGAGTGCCATACCCCAGCCAGTAGTACACTTAGTATATGTATAGATATATATATACATTTATACATATAGTATATGTATCTATGTTTGCAGATGGTTATATGTACTGTATATTTCTCTATATATCTATATTCAATCTTTTTTGTTCTTCAGTCATAGAGATTCAATTTCTTTTTGGCAACTTCAGTGAGGGAATTGAACAGATAAGGAAACAAATTCTGAGGCGCTCCGCCTGACTAAATTCGGGCCTAAAGGACTGAGACTGTTTTGATTAAAACAGAAGTGTTGTATTCCGAGCCGCTCATGGTTTTTGATGACTGATAACATGCAGTCAGCCATAAAGCGCTCTTTAAAAGTTGTTTATTCTGGCTCTTCGAGGCCTCGATCATGTTTGCTCCTAGAATCGACAAGGAATATTTCTGTCTATTACCGAGATGGGCTATGTGAAATTACTTCAAACTAAAAAAAAGTTATTTCCAAATATTTTTGAACTCCGATTCGGAAATGACCCCTGTATAATCAGTACGAAGATAAGCACAGACTAATATTTGGATGTGCTGAGTAATTGTTTTTTTTTGTGTGTGTTTTTTTTTTCAAGTTTTCCGCTATATAGTAAATACATTTTAGTATAGCTCCTGTGGTCTGGAGTTTACTCCTCATATTGGTCCTATTTAGTGTTGAATTTAATGCTGAAGGTTATAAAACTGTAAGTTATTTTCTCTTCACAGGCTATGTGTGTGCTATGCTGTTGATATGAAACACAAAGGCTTATAGATGAGCTGTGTCCCTTACTTTTACACCGTATTATTTGAGTTCTATTCAAGCAGACAATACAAAGGGTGGAATCATGGTTAATTGACCTTAGATGTACATTGTTGTCATTTTATTTGAGCTTAATTCTGTTTCTGCTGAAAAGTGGAAATGTAGGGGTACTCGTAATTCAACCCCCGTTAAACAGAACCCCATGCAACTGAATTTTTAACTCAACTACCGTTTGACTCAACCCCTATTTACACATAAGGCCTAAGAATAAGTTAGTGCTAGTGATGATTAGAAGCTCAAAATTGGCTTGTCTCTTCGGTTGCTGGTCAAATTTTATAATTAGCTTATTTTAGATATGTGAATAAGGAGGAAGGAATGTGTTTGAATTTTGTCCTTTACTCCAAATTAATACATAGCTTTTTCTCTGATAGGACTTAAATTTAATAGGATGTAGTCTTTAGTCTAGGAATACACGATAGTAATTAATATTTGAAGAGAGTTATAGAGGTATGGGGAAGAATTCAAAGTTTTACGGGATTAAAAGTTTCCACTGTAAAAAAAAAAAAAAACTTGTAAGGAAGATTGCAGCAGTTGCGATTATGGGCAACTTTGGACAGTGAACCAATCGTCTTTTATTTGAAACTTTCGACTGAAGTATGCAGTGTAGCATCAAAACCGGTTAATGCACACCTTAAATGAGATGAGGGAAATAAAACTCTAATTCCAAGACCATAGACCGGCCGCTAATTTCAAAATCCCTGCAATATTTCAGTAACTAGTTAGTGCTGAAGAAAAAGATAGAAATAAAAAGCTGAAACGTCCTGATATTAAGCTCTTTTCGAAATTCCTAAGAATTATTTTCGCGATTAATTGTAGTTTTGAGATGGAAATAAACACCATGTTTCTTTAACGAATCAGCTTTGTATTTGAACAGATTTTCTTTCAGTGGGTGATTTTTGCAGAACTTTCTTCCCATTTGTGAATAGACTGGGAAGGGTTTTATTAAAGATGGGTATTTTAAACATAAGTTTTAGGGTTTTATGGCACTTGGTATTAAGCAAGTGACATATAGCAATCGCAAATTCTGTCGGTCTGTCTGTCGGTCCCGGTTTTGCTACTTTAGGCACTTCCAGGTAAGCTTGGACGATGAAATTTCGCAGGCGTATTTGGGACCGGACCAGATTAAATTAAAAATAGTCGTTTTCTCGATTTGACTATCTGGGAGGGGGGCGTTATTTGGGAAAAAATAGAAAAATTGAAGTATTTTTAACTTAAGAACGGTTGATCAGATTTCAATGAAATTTGATATTTTGAAGGATATCGTGTCTCAGAGCTGTTATTTTAAATCTCGACCGGATCTGGTGATATTGGGGGTGGGAGTTGGGAGGGGGAAACCTAAAATCTTGGAAAACACTTAGAGTGGAGGGATCGGGATGAAACTTGGTGGGAAAAATAAGCACAAGTCCTAGACACATGCTTGACATAACCGGAACGGATCCGCTCTCTTTGGGGTAGTTGGGGGGGGGGGTAATTCTGAAAAATGAGGTAGGGGTAAGTGGTATATGCAGGGACGGGGTATAAGGTGGGACAGAGAAATTACAGACTAGGACACCGGGACACAGGGAAACAACAACAACGGGGACGCCGGGGGCACAGGGGGATATATAAATGACGACGGGGACACAGGGAATGTTCGATTAGCAATCACCATCAACAAAGCTCAAGGGCAATCATTAGAATAATGAGGTATAGATCTGAATACAGATTGTTTTTCCCATGGACTGTTATATGTTGCATGTTCAAGAGTCAGTAAACCTGACAATCTATTTATATGCACAGATTGGAACAGCCAAGAATGTTGTATATATTCGCATAGTATATATATATATATATATATATATATATATATATATATATATATATATATATATATATATATATATATATATATATATATATATATATATATATATATATATATATATTCACAGGTGGGACACGGGACACAACTACAATGGCGCGTAACGACTTACGCGCGCATGGGGGCTTGGGGGGGGGCACGAAGCGCCCCCACCATCTTGGTGTTGGGGGCGACCAACACCAAATTGTAGAAAAAAGCCAAGACAGATTGTTGAATTAAGTGGGCAGCCCAGTCAAGGGTTAATTTTATCCCTTTGATTGCCGTTGTTACTGTCTGCCATTTATGCTACACCTTTCCTTGCATGTGTGTCCCTTCACAAATGCCGAACTAGAGTCGTACCTGTTGGAGGTTCTCGCTGGGGAACACACGTAGGTTGACTACGGGTTGACTTACTTGAAAATTTTCCTCTCATGGCTATCACTCGACAATGCTGAACAAGAGTCAACCCTCTCATGCTAATTCACGGTGGAAATTAGAAATTAGCAAAACCTGTAATACCTAGGGCTCAACCACACTTTAATCTCATGACTGGATCAATAGCTGCAGCATAGCACAAAGAAGAACACGACCCATATAAGGCGGCAACTTAAAAACACGTAAAATAAAAAAAAGCTTTTCCCGAGAGAAAAATTTACCGTTAAGTTGATTCAGAATTGATAGCAATTAGCTAGATTTGTCTTTTAGTAGCAGTTTATTGTGGAAGCAATTTCTTAGGAATTTTAAAAAGGGCCAGAAACGCAGAAAAATCTCCCTTTTTATATTTTTTATTTTTCCAGTACTAATATGGCACTAAAACATCTTAGAGAGCTACTTAAGGTCACTTGAAAGCTAGTACTCATGCTTATGCCTTTTTTATAATGTCGTTTTGGTAACACCAAAGTCGACTGCTATTTGTTCCGACAAAACGGGTGGAATTCCATTTTCGAGTCATTTTGTTGAACTGAGTTTATTGTTGAATAGGAGTGGGTTAATGGGGTTGAGTTGCATGACGGTTGAATCTCTTGATGGTTGAGTGGCAAGGGGGTTGTATTGCACTAGGGTTCAGTTAAATGGGTTCAGTTTCATGGGAGTTGAGATGAAGGATGATTAAGTTAAAAAGGGTTTCAGCTAGAGGGAGATTGTGATAAATTGGGATTATTTGCACGAGGGCTTGCACAATGGGTTAGTTGAACGAGAACTCAGTTGTACAGGAACCGTAAATATTGTATGACTCAGACATTCACCAAACATTTTTAATTCAATATTTTGTTTTTAATAGGTAATCGACGTCCTATCCCGCAAAACAGATCTTGGTGACTGGTGGATTCTTTACAATTTGGGACGAAATTTGGAGCCCCTTGTTTATAGAGAAGTTGTGTCTGAACTTGCCAAGAAAGTTGAAACTGCTGCTTCTAATGCTGTATAATATCAGTGAAAATACTCAATGGTGAGGGACTCGTCTAGGCTATTTAAGCTTTTGAAGTGACAAGTGTGATGATTTTTAATTTATGAAGTGTCTGTGCTGTATTTTCTTTTCTTTACCATAATTGCTGCTGTTATTACTTAGTCGGTGCTATGTTCCCCAAAATCCTACCTTTAATGGGAGTAGGAGAATTTTAAAATCTGATTTGTTTTATTAACTTTTTTTTGTTTTCTAACTGTTTTCGTGCGCAAAAAAAAACAAAACAGAATGTGACAGAAAGACTTAAAATTACCGCAGCTTAGTTTACTTTTTTACTGCAGCTTTCATATTTAATATTTACTTATACTCTGCGTTTTCTTGCTTGTACCTAGGACAGCGGAATATTCAGAACATCTGAAAAGAGTGCACCGAAAGAAAAATAATATCTGAATCCAAAAAGCACCAAATGAGATTTGCTTGGTTTTGGGTCTGGGACCTCCTTTCCCTGCTTATATGAGTTGACATTGACAGTAAGTGAGTTTCCTGTGTGCTGACTGTGGCACAAACCTTGGAATTCCTGTTGTAAACAAACAATTTGACATTAATTTAAAGGGAAAAGTATTTGGTGTAATAAGTCTACTGGTGTAATTATTTTTTTCGGGACCAGGTATATTGGCGCACTGTCATGAACTGAAGGGAGAAGTAGTCAAGTGGAACCGCGGTATTGTGGTAAAATGTACGAATACCTGGATATTTATTGGAAAAATGGACTTTCTTCTTTAAGAATTAAATCCTTTCTTGTAAATTGTTATCTGAAATTCTATGATTGTAAGAATATTGTCCCTTGCGATCCCTAATGGTTAGGGAAAACCAACTTTTATCACATAATTTTGTATCAATTTTACGCAGAAGCATTGGTGCGATTTTTATTTTAATTCAAGCATTTTTTTTTTCAATGTACTCCTTTACTTATAAACTTACCCGAAAGTGACAATTTTTAACATAATTTAACTTTAAAGCTAGGGACCTTTCAATTCCTTTGTGAAATAAAAAGAAAACACCAGCTTAGTCAGAGGGCTATAAATATTTAGTCTATTAAATTTCAAGTTTAATAATATATACTAACATTTTAACATAACTGTGTTTAATAAAGAGCATTATCTGTATTGTTGAAATAATTTTTTTGCGGTTGCTAAATCAGTGTCAGTGTGATGAATACTATCATCCATGATCCTTTTACTCCTAACTATTCTGCATAATCCAATTCCCTACGAAGCCACCTTTTTTTTCTGTCGTATATACACAATCTTCGATATCTTTTTGATTACTATCCACTAGCATATCTTTCTTTTGTTTCTTATAATCCGTGAATCTCTTAAAACCCCAAAGTGAATCTCTTAAATATATTAATCCGTTTTGTATATTTTGATATATTCATTGTTTCTATCTTTATTTTAGCTATCAAAAGTTATATTTACCACAAGGAAAGATTTGCATTCCATTTAATCAGGGTATCTCAAAATTTAATCGTGCAGTGCGTCAGTATAAGTTACCTACTTATTTTCATCGCTAACCATCCTCCCAGCCCTCTGTCTTATATCTTCCTCTGTTTTTATCCTTCTCCCTTTTGTCTCTATATGGTTTTCCTTATTAATCTAAAATTTTCAAAATTTAATCGTGCAGTGCATCAATATAAGTTAACTACTTATTTTCATCACTCTAATCCTTTTCTCAGTCCTCTCTCTTATCTCTTCCTCTATTTTTATCCTTCTCCCTTTTGTCACTATCCTATGTATGCAAATGGTTTTCCTTATTAATACTTTGACTATATTAAGAATATTATTGTCTTTTATTAACTTTGCGAAACTGTCTCTATGTTTATCAAACCTATGTTGTGTATTAGCCTAACGGTATTAAAAATTAATAATTTTCGAAGTGCCTACAAGTTCAGCTTTTTTTATCTGCATTTCGACAGAATTCCACCATTTAGCAACAATAAGTGTCTATCTTGGAAATTCCTGTGATTTTTCTGTAACCGTGTGCTGATTTACAGCTTTAAAATTGAGCAATGGTTTACTTTATGTCTAAGGTGATTGTAAATGTTTTTTATGGAATGGTCATTAGCTTAAAAAAAAGTCCTTGCCATGAGGAGTAATATTCTTTTGAATTTTAAATTGTTTCTTTTAGAGCCAACCGGGAGAAAGAAGTGTTTTATTCTCTTCTTCTCTCTGGGTACCTTTATTACTGCTTTAATATTCCTCTCTAGTGAATTGTAAGCACGTTAAAGCATTACTAATTGGCTCTTCCTAATGTTGCTTTACGTAGTTTTTCAAGTATTTGAAAATTTTGCCTGGATCTCCACTGCTAGCTTATCTTAATTATTTGTACTTTTGCATGTTTTTACTTTTAGCTATTTTGTAAAGTGTATAAGAATAAAAGAAAAAAAAAATCGGTATTCGGTGCCACATGAAGCGACCAAAATATCACTGCTTCCAGAAAGATCATTTTGAGGTTTATTAAGCTACAAGCCGGACTATAGCAGGTCAGTTAACGGTCAAATATCTACAAACATATAATGGTCAATCTGCTTTCATTTTCTCTAAATGGTAAACTATTTAACGGTTAAAAGTGGGTTGTCTTAACTGTGGTCCGAAAATAGCACTTGGGAATAATTCACTCGACTGGCCGGATGGAGTTTCTCCGACTGTCCGATTCTTTGGAATTGGAAGGTATAGAGTGATTGATTGTATTGACGAAGTTGTTTACCTCGTTGCGACTGATTTTTCTAATTAACTAGAGCATGATAGCATATACACCCCCTTGTAAATACTGTTTTTTATGGCACTTGGTTTCCAAGTGACATATAGCGATCGCAAATTCTGTCGGTTGGTCTGTCTGTTCTGGTTTTGCTAGTTTAGGCACTTCCAGGTAAGCTAGGACGATGAAAGTTGACAGGTGTGTCAGGAACCAGACTATTTTAATATAGAAATTGTTGTTTCCTTGATTCAGCCATCTGGGGGGAGTGGGGGAACAGTTAAATTGAAAAATTGAGGTGTTTTAAACTTGCGAACGGATGATCGAATCTTAATGAAATTTGATGTTTGGAAGGATAGCGTGTCTCAAAAACCTTGTTTTTAATCCTGACTGGATCCGCTGACATTGGAGGGAGTTGTAGGGGGGGGGCCTAAAATCAGGGAAAGCGCTTAGATCCGAGGGATCGGGATGAAACTGTGTGGGAAAAATAAGTAAAAGTCATAGATACGGGATTGACATTACCGGAACGGATCGACTCTCTCTTAGGGAGTTGGGGTGGGGGAAGGTTAATTCTAAAAAATAAAAAAAAATTAGATATTTTTAACTCACTGTGACTGGATCTTAATGAAATTTCATATTTAGTAGAACCTCGTAACTCAAATCTCTTCCCGACCGGATCCAATGTCATCTGGGGGGGGGGGGAGGAGACTGGAAATCTTAGAAAACGCTTAAACCGGAGAGATCGGGATGAAACTTTGCGGGAAGAATAAGCACAAGTCCAAGATACTTGGCTGACACAACCGGATTCTTTCTATTTGGTGGAGTTGGGGGGGGGGTGTAATTAGAAAAAATGAGGTATTTGTAGCCTACGAAAGGGTGATTAGATCTTAATGAAATTTGATATTTAGAAGAATCTTGTTCTTTAGAGCTCTCATATTAAGTCCGTACCAGATCTGGTGACCCTGGGAGGGGGGGAGGGGGAAACCGGAATTCTTGGAAAACGTGAAAATTGAGGTATCTTTAGCTTGCGAAAGGGTGATCGGGTCTTAATTAGACTTGATATTTAGAAGGATCTCATGTCTCAGATGCTCAATTTTCAACTCGAATTGCATCTGGGGAAATAGGGGGCTGGGGGAAAGCAGGAATCAGAAATCTTGGAAAATGCTTAGAGTAGAGATCGGGATGAAACTTGAACCTTTGGGGGAGCTGGGGAGTGTCAATTTGGAAAAATTGAAGTATTTTTAACTTAAGAACGGGTGACTGGATCTTAATGAAATTTGATATTTAGAAGGAACTCATGTATCAGAGCTCTTATTTCAAATCCCGACCAGATATGTTGACATTAGGGCATAGATGGAGGAGGAAACCGGAAACCTTGAGAGTGGAGAGACTGGGATGAAACTTGGTAAGTAGAATAAGCTATTGTCATAGATACGTGAATGGTGTAACCATATTAGAGCCGCTCTCTTTTGGAGAGCAAAGGGGTGGGGTGCAGTGCTTTGGCAAGTTTGGTGCTTCTTAACGTGCTAGGAGGATGAAAATTGGTAGGCGTGTCAGGGAGTTGCACAAATTGACTTGATAAAGTCGTTTACGATGAAGTCGGAGACTGAAGGGAGAAGAGAAATTATAAAAAAAAATGACGAATTTTTAAATTACGAGTGGGTGATCGGATCTTAGTGAATTTTTATATTTAGAAGGACCTCGTAACTCAGAGCTCTTATTTTAAATCCCGACCGATATTGAGCCTCTGATTTTTCTTTTAAATCAATCTATTGATTCTTAGAATTTTTCTAGAGCTCTCGGCTCTTCTGGCCTCGTCAAAATTGCCGTTTGAGCTCTTCGCTCTTATTTTTTCTTATTTTGATTGGTCTTTCTTGAGATTAAAGTTCAATAGTAAGTTTCTCTGATAGTAAGTTTTCCAGTGTTAAATTCTGTTTTTTTATTTGTTAGTGAAAAGGATTCCCACATTTAGTAATAATTATAAGTGAAAAGTGACAGTCTGTGAAATTTCTAGTTTCCTCGTCACCCCTTGACTGTTGACTAATTTAATATCTGGTAATGAGTTACTTCAGGTTAAGGTACATTTGAAGGTTTTTTAGGGAATGCGTTAAAGATACAAAACATCCATGCTTCGAATTATCATACTTTTTTTTCATGTAAATTTAGTTTGCATTTTGGGTGATCCAAAAGAAATAAAAGAAAGAGGGTATACCGAACTCTAAGATATCATTTTTGGAAGACATATTAAAAGTTGCCACGGAATTCGTATGTTGTTTTAAAGTAACTTCTGTCTATATGCAGTGTTTGGGTGGAGTGGACCTGGCACTGTGGCAATAAATAAGTCCAGTTTTTACTAAGAAAAAAATCACTTAGTGACAAGTTATTGCAACCCACCGTACAAAAAGTGGGATAGGAAAGTACCAATGCTAATCGGCAGTTTTCAAAATTACTGGCAGATTATGTCCGAAAATACCATTTTCTACATATAAAAATAATTTTTGCTCAAAGAAAAGCTGTCAAAACTTAAGTTGTGTTCCGTCATGCAAAAAGTGGAGTAGCTTTGTTACTTGGCAGTTTTTGATTTAAAGAGTCATTCTTTCAAAATTTATGATAGTCATTTTGTTCAACACAATTAAAAGGCCCAGTCTCTATCATTGTGGTGATAATATGGCCCACAATATTCCCTGGGGAAAGGGACTATCACCCGTATCGGTATGGCTGCTTTGTTATTGTGAGTATTGGGCAAGGATCGGGATTTGGGCAAGTATCAAAATTGTGCATATCAGTACCGGATGTTTTTTCGATCACGACTTCCCTTTTTTCTAATGTTTTCTATGGTTTCCAATGTTTGAAAACAAATTTGTCTAAGACCCCCTAAGAAATGGCATCACATTAAAGTGCATTAAAGATTCCATTAAATTGAAGGCCCCCTAGGATTTCTTTCGCGTCCTCAATCTTTTTTCTCTTTTTTAAAGGCACTTGTCATTTTTTCAGTTACTGTTGCCTAGGTCGCAATACGGGATTTTGCTTTAGGTCCGCCTTTGTACAGAAGAACTACCCTCTTTTATTTTGAACAATTAAAATCACCTTTCAAAGAGTTCGTGGTAACGAACTGTAGTAAGGAGCGACCCAGCTCAATAGTAACCAAAACTCTAAAAAATGGAATTTTGATACCAACACCTACATCAAAAGAATTGCATTTTAATGCTGATTTTAAATATATAAGTTTCATCAGGTTTAGTCTTACCCATCAAAAGTTACGAGCCTGAGAAAATTTGCGTTATTTTAGAAAATAGGGGGAAACACCCCCTAGAAGTCATAGAATCTTAATGAAAATCACACCATCAGATTCAGCGTATCAGAGAACCCTGCTGTAGAAGTTTCAAGCTCCTATCTACAAAAATGTGGAATTTTGTATTTTTTGCCAGAAGGCAGATCACGGATGCGTGTTTATTTGTTTGTTTTTTTTTGTTTTGTTTTTTTCCCCAGGGGTGATCGTATCGACCCAGTTGTCCTAGAATGTTGCAAGAGGGCTCATTCTAACGGAAATGAAAAGTTCTAGTGCCCTTTTTAAGTGACCAAAAAATTGGAGGGCACCTAGGCCCCCTCCCACGCTAATTATTTTACCAAAGTCAACGGATCAAAATTCTGAGATAGCCATTTTATTCAGTGTAGTCGACATAGTTAAAACCTTATAACTATGTCTTTGGGGACGACTTACTCCCCCACAGGCCCCATGGGAGGGGCAACATGTTACAAACTTTGACCAATGCTTACATATAGTAATGGTTATTGGGAAGTGTACAGGCATTTTCAGGAGGATTTTTTTGGGTGGGGGAGGGGTTGAGAAGAGGGGGATATGTTGGAGGAACTTTCCATCGACAATTTGTCGTGGGGGAAGAAAATCTCCATGAAGGGAGCGCAGGATTTACTAGCATTATTTAAAAAAAAATGAAAAATAAATATGAAAAAGTTCTTTCAGCTGGAAGTAAGGAACAGCATTAAAACTTAAAACAAACAGAAATTATTACCCATATGAGGGGCTCACCTCCTTCTAATACCTCGCTCTTTACGCTAAAGTATTTTTAGTAATTTCAACTAGTTATTCTACGGCTTTTGTGATTCTGTGGTCATTCTTAATGAATTGGGACAAAATTTTAGCTTTAGTGTAAAGAGCGAGGATCTGACAAGGGAGCGAACCCCCTCATATATGTAATAAAAACATGAGAACACGAAAGTTCTTTACGTAAGCTAATTTATAACTTACGTAAATCTTTTACTAATAAAAATATTCGTAAAAAATTAAGTTCTAGTTGCCTTTTTAATTAACCTTAACTCGGAGGGCAACTAGGCTTCCTCCCCCGCTCTTTTTTTCTCAAAATCATTCGATCAAAATTATGAGAAAGCCATTTAGCCAAAAAAAAAAATGCAAATTTCTTTTTAATTATTCCTCTGCGGAGAGCCAAAATCAAAACATGCATTGATTCAAAAACGTTCAGAAATTAAATAAAAAAAAAACAAGTTTTTTAAACTGAAAGTAAGGAGCGACATTAAAACTTAAATCGAACAGAAATTACTCCGTATATAAAATGAGTTGTCCCCTCCGCAATCCCTCGCTCTTTACGCTAAAGCTTTTAATTGTTTTAAAAAGTAGAATTGTGGCAAAGAGTCAAACTTTAGCGCAAAGAGCGAGGGATTGCAGAGGGGACAACTCATTTCATATACGGAGTAATTTTTGTTCGTTTTAAGTTTCAATGTCGCTCCTTACTTTCAGTTTAAAAAACTTGTTTTTTTTTATTTAATGCTATCATAGCGTGACGATTTTTTTATCCTTAAGCAAAAGTGCTTGTCTCTTTAGACAAAGAAAAAAATATAATACGAAATCTTGGATACAGTTTCATGGTTGCCGCAGTAGCTGCAACCTAGTAAAGAGTGAACCACAGCCCATTGTGATCAAAATTTAAAAAACACGTTTAGAGAAAAAATTCTGAGTGAAAAAAAATGGCCATCTTACACTGATTCAGTAATGGTAACTGTTATCCCGGTTTGCTTCACAAGTAAAAATTTATTGCGAAAAGAAATTTATGGTGATTCCAAAAAAAAGCTTGAACACCCCTAAAAAAGGCGTCAGATTGCCATTTGCAAGTGCCATATTGTACAAAAATGGCACTTTTTGTAACTTCTCTCAAGGGGTGAAGCTAGCAGGCTAACAGAACATCTTAGAGAGATTTTAAATGGCCCATATAGAAGATATTACTTATATCTACACTCTTCATATAAATTTCACCATCAACAAGTTCCAAATATCACTAAAAAAAAGCTGGGGCTAGTGGGCTGTCAAAAATTTTTAGAGTGACGTTAATTGGCTCATTTGAAAGCTATTGCCTATGTCTACTTGGTGTTTATCAACTCTACCATCTGTAATTGTGACATAGCACTAAAACAACACTTTCATTGTCACTTTTTGAATAGAGCTGATTTGGAAGTATAAAACAATATCACTGTAATAATTTTAGTCAAAATCCTTAACTAGAGGCTTGCAAAAACAGATTTGTATGTTCCTCCTTTTAGCACTTTTAATAAGCTACATAATTAAGGTACAAATACCAATATAACAAATTATTTCCCACGAGTTTTTTTTTCAGTCACGGTTTCCTCCCTTACCTGTTCGTGGATGTAGCGGTGGCTATAACCTAGTAAAGAGCGAACTACATCCCATAGTAAATAAAAGTTAATAAACGCGCTTAGAAAAAACTTCCTATAAAAAATTGCCATCTGACTCTGATTTAGGAGTGGTAACTCTTATATAATAATTAAATAAAAAAAAACAAGTTTTTTTAACTGAAAGTAAGAAGCGACATTAAAACTTAAAACGCACAGAAATTACTTCGTATATGAAAGAGGCTGCTTCCTCATCAGCGCCCCGTTCTTTACGCTAAAGTTTGACTCTTTCTCTCAATTCTTCTTTTTAAAACAGTAAAAAACTTTAGCGTAAAGAGCGGAGCATTGATGAGGAAGCAGCCTCTTTCATATACGTAGTAATTTCTGTGCGTTTTAAGTTTTAATGTCGCTCCTTACTTTCAGTTAAAAAAGTTGTTTTTTTTATTTAATTTCTGAACGTTTTTGAATCAAGGCATGTTTTGATTTTGGCTCTCCGCAGAGGAATAATCAAAACGAAATTTCATATTTTTTTTTTTTGGCTAAATGGCTTTCTCATAATTTTGATCGAATGATTTTGAGAAAAAAAGAGCGGGGGACGAAGCCTAGTTGCCCTTCGATTTTTGGTTAAATAAAAAGGCAACTAGAACTGTTAATTGTTTACGAATCTTTTTATTGGTAAAAGATTTACGTAACTTATAAATTAGCTTACGTAAAGAACTTTTGTATTCTCATGTTTTTATTACATATATGAGGGGATTCGCCCCATCGTCAGTACCTCGGTCTTTGCACTAAAGCTTAAATTTTATCCCAGTTCATTAAGAATGATCCCTGAATCACAAAAGCCGTAGAATAAATAGTTGAAATTACTAAAAATACTTTAGCGTAAAGAGCGAGGTATTAGGAGGAGGTGAGCCCCTCATATGGGTAATAATTTCTGTTTGTTTTAAGTTTTATTGCTGTTCCTTACTTCCAGCTGAAAAAGCTTTTTCACATTTATTTTTTAATTGTTTTTTTTTTAATAATGCTAGTGAATCCTGCTCTCCCTTCATGGAAATTTTCTTCTCCCATGACAAATTCTCTATGGAAAGTTCCTCAGCATATCCCCCTCTTCTCAACCCCTCCCCCCAACCCAAAAAATCCACCTGAACACACCTGTATGCTTCCCAATAACCATTACTATCTGTAAGCACGGGTCAAAGTTTGTAACTTGTTGCCCCTCCCACGGAGACTGTGGGGGAGTAAGTCCCCAAAGACATAGTTATAAGTTTTTTCGACTACTCTGAATAAAATGGCTATCTCAGAATTTTGATCAGTTGACTTTGGGAAACTAATTAGCGTGGGAGGGGGCCTAGGTGCCCTCTTTTTTTGTCACTTAAAAAGGGCACTAGAACTTTTCATTTCCATTAGAATGAGCCCTTTTGTAACAATCTAGGACAACTGGGTCGATAAGATCACCCTGGGGAAAAAAATAAACAAAAAAACAAAAAATAAACACGCATCCGTGATCTGCCTTCTGGCAAAAAATGCAAAATTCCTCATTTTTGTAGATAGGAGCTCGAAACTTCTTTAGTAGGGTTCCCTGATACGCTGAGTCTGATGGTGTGATTTTCGTTAAGATTCTATGACTGTTTCTCCCTATTTTCTAAAATAACGCAAATTTTCTCCGGTCGTCATTTATATTCCCTGTTTCCTGGTCGTCATTGGTGTCCCGGTGTCCCGGTCTGGAGTGTCATCTTATAATGACGTCATAGCCTTGTATACTTATAATGTCGTCATATGCGAACCCACAAACAAACAAACATGCATATATACAACTTATTTATATATATATATATATACGTATAGTTTCTTTTTTAGTTTTTTTTTCTTTTTTAGTTTTTCTTTTCTTAGTTTTTTTTCTTTTTTAGTTTTTCTTTTTTTAGTTTCTTCTTTTTATTGACTTGTTTTCGTTTTTAGTTTTTCTCTTTTTTTAGCGTTTTTTTCAGTTTTTTCTTTTTTTAGTTTCTCTTTTTTTTTGTTTTTTTTTTGTTTTCTAGTTTTTCTTTTTTGGTTTTGTAGCTCTTTTAGCTTTTTTCTTTATAGATTTTTTTGTCCTTTTTGTTTTCTTGTTCTTTTTTTTTAGTTCTTTACCTTTTTCTTCTTTATTTTTCAATGTCATATGCAAACCCTCAAACATACAAAAAAAAACATGCTTTAATTTTTTTTTCATTTTTAGTATTTTTTCTATTTTTAGTTTTTTAGCTTTTTTAGGCTTTGTCTTTTTAGTTTTTTACTTTTTTTATTTTTTTAGTTTTTTTTATTTTTAGGTTTTTCTTTTTTTAAGACGGTCATATGCAAGCCCCAAAACATACAGAAAACAAACATTCTTTAATTTTTTCTTTTCTATTTTTTATATTTTTAATTTTTTAGCTTTTTAGTTTTTTAGTTTTTTTCTTTTTCTCAGCTTTTTTTTATTTTTTTAGTTTTTTCTTTTTAGGTTTTTCTTATTTTTAATTTTTTTTAATTTTTTTTTGTTTTTAGTTTTTTTTTAGTTTTTTAAGCTTTTTTAGCTTTTTTAGTTTTTTAGTTTTTCTTTTTACTGTTTTTTTTAAGTTTTTTACCTTTTTTCTTTTTTACTTTTATTAGTTTTCTTTTTCTTCTTTATTTTTCAGACGTCATATGCGTCATGTGACAAACAAACACACATAGTCTGGTTACGCGTTGCTCCGGTGATTCCTCGACACACCTTCTTTTTTCGCTTTCTCTTTGAACCGCAAGCCTGGTTTTGCTTTTTGGTAACATTCCATCTTTTTCAATGTTTTTCAATTTGTCAATATTTATTCTGACATTGCCACTTGGAAAAATCTTTACGTGCCAAGCATGCTAAAGCCCAACAATTTATAATAAACCTTAATATTTGGGTATCTGTTTTAAGGTTTTCGAATTATTTTAATCTATTGTCAAAATATATTGAAAAATTCGTGCGATTCCCATTTTTTTTAGTTTTTTTTTAGTTTTTTTTACCTTTTTGTATTTTTTTATTTTTTGGGTTTTTTTTCTTTCTTATTTTTATTTCATTTTTTAGTTTATTCTTATTTAGTTGTTTTTAGTTTTTTACCTTTTTTTCTTTTTTCCGCTTCTTTTTCTTCTTTATTTTTAAGACGTCATATGCAAACCCTCAACACAAAAATACATAGAAATTATTTATTTATCTACATATATATAAATAAGTTGTCTGTCTGAGGATCAGGTGACGTCATGTTTCTGTGTCGAATGACGTCATGAAGTTAGTTGTCGTCATTTTTGCTATGACGGTGACGTCATTAAAGATATTTAAGACATATATGTTCACGTAGAAATCTATTAATGTTTAAGTTTAAAATGACTGACGAACTTACAATGGCAAAAGCCGATGAAGATGCTCAAAGAGTCTATGCCAAAAAACTTGCTGTTGATAGAGAAAGTCAGAAAAGAAAGCGTGCCGAGGAATCAAAAGAACAGCAAGGAAACAGGCTTGAGGCTAAAGAACGCAAAATCGCGCATTTAGATGAAGATCCACCTGGACAGCGAGAGTCAAAACATATCAAAACTGAAAATGATAGTGATGATGATTGGGTTTGGGATTTTGACTTGGATAAGGTCATCAATGCCTACCAGATGTTAGTTAAAAAAAACAAAGGTTCGGCGATATGTATTTCATAGTGAAGCTGAAAAATAAAGAAGAAAAAGAAAACTGAAAAAAAGAAAAAATGTAAAAAACTAAAAAATACTAAAAAGAAAAAACACTCAAAGAGAAATTACAGACCGGGACACAAATGACGGCCGGGACAGAGGGAATATAAATAACGACCGGGACACTCAAAGAGAAATTACAGACTGGGATACCGGGACACATATGACGACCAGGACACAGGTATTTAAGAATATCGTTCAAAGACAAATTTTTAATTGTAAGAAGACTGTTGAAAGAGAAATTTCTGATTGTAAAATGACTGAAGAACCTACATTGGCAACGGTACCACCATCGAAGTAGATAACCAGTGGGTTTACGGCCAACCTACCATCTTCAAAGATACCACGATAGGAAGACTCTACACCGTTCACCCCAATCAACATGAATGCTTCTTTCTACGCCTGCTTTTGGTGAATGTACCTGGTCCGACATCCTTTGAGTATTTGAGAACTGTAAACGGTACTATACATGACACTTACCGTAGTGCATGCCAAGCTCTGAATTTATTGGAGAATGACCAACACTGGGATAACTGCATCAATGACGCGTGCGAAACGTCAACCCCAAGTCAAATTCGTGCATTGTTTGGCATCATTTTAACAACTTATTCTCCATCAGCTCCTACAGAGTTATGGGAACAATATAAGTCAAAAATGTCCGAAGATATACTCCATCGAAAACAGTTAGAGACGTCAGATATGAATTTTGATTTTACATCAGAAATTTATAACTACACTTTAGTTATTATAGAAGATTTGTGCGTACGTATGGCAAACAAACCTCTTCAGGATCTGGGAATGCCTTCACCTAACCGTATCGTTGCTGTTTCGACATGTGAAGAATTGGATCGTGAACAAAGTTACAGTACGAGTGATCTATTTTCGTATGTACAAAATAACATTTCCAAGTTAACGTCGGAACAAAAAGACATTTATGATACGATAATGCATTGTGTCGATAACAACGTTGGAGAAATTTTCTTTTTGGATGCGCCAGGAGGTACTGGTAAAACGTTTGTGATAAAACTGATTGTGTCCCTGTGGGACACAGGGACACAACTACAATGGCGCGTAACTAATATGGCGCGTAACGACTTACGCGCGCGGGGGGGGCTTGGGGGGCGCGAAGCGCCCCACCAACTAGGTGTTGGGTTGACTGACGTCATGAAGTTAGTTGTCGTCATTTATGTTATGACGGTGACGTCATTAAAAATATTTAAGACATGCGTTCAAAAAAAAAAGAGTTTTGTTGTTTTTTTTTCAAAACAAAGAGACAGAAGGAGAAATGGAAGACTGTTTTCCTAAATTAGTGATTAATATAGACCAGCACTTGAATGAGGCCTTAACCCTATATATCTATATATATAAAAATAAGTTGTTTGTGGGTTATGTCTGTCTGTCGAGTGACGTCGTGTTTGTCCGCATATGACGTCTGAATTATTTCACACTAATACAAAAGAAGAAAAAAAGGTAAAACTACAAACAAAACTAAAAAGAAAAAAAAACTAAAAAAGTTAAAAAACTAAAAGAAAACTAAAAGAAGGTATAAACTAAAAACTAAAAAAAAAACTGAAAAAAACTTAAAAAAGGCAAAAACTAAAAAAAACTAAAAACTAATAAAAAAAAACTAAAAAAGCTAAAAAACTAAAAAAAACTAAAAAAAGGTAAAAAACTAAAAAAACTAAAAAAGAAAAAAACTAAAAAAAGCAAAAAACTGAAAAATAAAAGAGAAAAAGAAAACTAAAAAAATATAAATAAAATAAAAAAAACTAAAAAAGATAAAAACTACAAAAGAAAACTAAAAAGAAAAAATGAAAAAAAAACTAAAAAAGCTAAAAAAAAGGTAAAAACCAATAAAAAAAAACTAAAAAGAAAAAAAGGAAAAAAAACTAAAAATTTTTTTCATCATATAATATGACGTCTGAATTATTTCATCATATACCAATTCAAAAACGAATGTATTCAAGCCGATGTAGCTGAGTTGATAAGGCGTTATGTTCCAGGTTCTAGGTTCAAGAGGTTCCAGGTTCGAACCTTGGCTTTAGCATTAATATAAAAGAAGAAAAATCTAAAGAAGGTAAAAACTACAAGAAAAACTAAAAAGAAAAAAAAGAAAAAATCTAAAAAAGCTTAAAAAAATTAAAATAATTAAAAAAAGGTAAAAAACTAAAAAAAAAACTAAAAAAAGGAAAAAACCATAAAATAAACTAAAAACTGATAAAAAAAACTAAAAAAACCTAAAAAACAAAAAAAACTAAAAAACTAAAAAAAGGTAAAAACTAAAAGAACTAAAAAAGAAAAAAAAACTAAGAAAAGGAAAAAACTGAAAAATAAAGGAGAAAAAGAAAAACTAAAAAAATAAAAATAAAAATAAAAAAACTAAAAAGATAAAAACTTCAAAAAAAACTAAAAAAAAAAAAAGAAAAAAACTAAAAAACCTAAAAAAAGGTAAAAACCAATAAAAAAAAACTAAAAAGAAAAACAGGGAACAAATTAAAAATTTATTTCATATCGGGGCACAAATGACGACCGAGACACCGGGATGACGACCGGGACACAGGGAATATAAATGACGACCGGGTAGCAGGGACACAACTACAACGGTGACGTCGGGGGCACAGGGGGGATATGTAAATGACGACGGGGACATAGGCAATGTTCGATTAGCAATCACCATCAACAAAGCTCAAGGGCAATCATTAGAATCATGAGGTATAGATCTGAATATGGATTTTTTTTCACATGGACAATTATATGTTGCATGTTCAACAGTCGGTAAACCTGACAATCTATTTATATGCACAGACAATGGGGCAGCGAAGAATGTTGTATATTCACAAGTTTTATGTCGTTAAAAACATATCTATATCTATATATATAAAAATAAGTTGTCTGTCTGTGTGTCTGTCTGTCAGGTGAAGTCATGTTTCTGTGTCGCCTGACGTCATGAAGCTAGTTGTCGTCATTTTTGCTATGACGGTGACGTCATTAATGGTATTTAAGACATGCGTTCACGGAAAAATGTTTAATTGTAAAATGACTGAAGAACCTACAATGGCAACAGCCGAGGAAGCTGCTCAAAGAGTCTATGCCAAAAAACTTGCTGCTGATAGAGAAAGTAAGAAAAGAAAGCGTGCCGAGGAATCACAAGAACACCAAGAAAACAGGCTTGCAGCTGATAGAGAAAGTAAGAAAAGAAAGCGTGCCGAGGAATCACAAGAACAGCAAGAAAACAGGCTTGCGGCAACGACAAATTGGTGAAACAATTCACGGCATTTTAAAATATCATTTTCTTCATCCTACCGAATCATTAGTCTATAGGAATAATAATGCATTGCACTGCATTTCTTATTCATTTCTTTGTTAGTGGCTGGATTCATCAATTTAATATTAAAGTGATAGCCGTCGGCTCCATCCCAAAAAATGATAGGATATTGTAGGGCATCGTAGCATCGATCAGTTTCAGCAATTCTTAACAACTGATCGTTTCGCTTATGAAGAATAATATCTCGAGGTAAAAACTGATCACCGACCATAACGATTGCCACTTCGTCGATAGTTGGAGCATTGTATCTACGCACATGTTGGCCAGGAGGCGTAATGTCAGCGGAAATAACAATTTTATGCTTATCAGTAGGCATCAAATCTATGGCTGTTTTGAACAGACGCACTAAATTATTATTTTCGTGGAAAAGATGTTGCAATTGGGAAACAATTGTCCTTTCAACGTTGGGAGAAATTTCGCAACGTGCATTCAATTCAGAATTTCTATCACTGATGAAGTACAATTGTAAAAATTTATGATTCTCGCCTGAGAATGGTAGAAGGGACCCTGCTCTATGATAAATTTGCCCTTTTACTTTGAAAGTAGACATAAATTGATCTGGATTTTCGATTTGGGCTCCAAACGACGTCATTTGGAAACATGAGTTGTATTTTCTGATTTGTGATAAAAAACGCTTAGATTCTGACGTAGTTCCAGTAAGGAAAGTCTTCAATGGCTCTGGTGGTGCAGCCAATAGAGGAAGTTCAACTTTTCCTGAGGTGCAACACATTCCCATTGTTTCACCATTGAATTTCAAGGCCTTGCAATAGGGAAAAATTTTAGACATTGTCCCGATTTGAACACATCTACTCAAGCTATAATCATCGACTGGGTTGTACCTGAATGCCAGGCGATAACTCTCAGGTTGCTCTGATTCCTCGGCACGCTTTCCTTTCTTACTTTCTCTATCAGCAGCAAGCCTGATTTCTTGCTATTCTTGTAATTCCTCGGTACGCCTTCTTTTTTCACTTTCTCTTTTAGCAGCAAGTCTGCTTCCACGTTGCTCTGGTAGTTCCTCGGCACGCTTTCTGTTCTTTCTTTCTCTATCAGCCTCAAGCCTGTTTCCTTGCTGTTCTTTTGATTCCTCGGCACGCTTTCTGTTCTTTCTTTCTCTATCAGCCTCAAGCCTGTTTCCTTGCTGTTCTTTTAATTCCTCGGCACGCTTTCTGTTCTTTCTTTCTCTATCAGCCTCAAGCCGGTTTCCTTGCTGTTCTTTTGATTCCTCGGCACGCTTTCTGTTCTTTCTTTCTCTATCAGCCTGAAGCCTGTTTCCTTGCTGTTCTTTTGATTCCTCGGCACGCTTTCTTTTCTGACTTTCTCTATCAGCAGCAAGTTTTTTGGCATAGACTCTTTGAGCATCTTCATCGGCTTTTGCCATTGTAAGTTCATCAGTCATTTTAAACTTAAACATTAATAGATTTCTACGTGAACATATGTCTTAAATATCTTGAATGACGTCACCGTCAAAGCAAAAATGATATTTTTATATATAAAGATGACGTCACCGTCAAAGCAAAAATGACGGCGACTAACTTCATGACGTCAGTCAACACAGAAACATGACGTCACCTGACAGACAGACAGACACACAGACAGACAACTTATTTTTACATATATAGATATATATATATATACTAGCTGTTGGGGCGGCGCTTCGCGCCCCCCCCAAGCCCCCCCGTGCGCGTAACTCGTTACGCGCCATATTAGTTACGAGCCATTGTAGTTGTGTCCCTGTGTCCCACCTGTGAATAGAGATAGAATATAAATATATGTTTTTAACTACGTAAAACATGTGAATATACAACATTCTTCGCTGTCCCATTGTCTGTGCATATAAATAGATTGTCAGGTTTACTGACTCTTGAACATGCAACATATAATTGTCCATGGTAAAAACAATCAGTATTCAGATCTATACCTCATTATTCTAATGATGTGTCCCTGTGTCCCGGTCTTCATTTATATTCCCTGTGTCCCGGTCGTCATTTGTGTCCCGGTGTCCCAGTTTGTAATTTCTCTTTGAGTGTCCCGGTCGTCATTTATATTCCCGGTGTCCCGGTCGTCATTTGTGTCCCGGTGTCCCAGTTTGTAATTTCTCTTTGAGTGTCCCGGTCGTCATTTATATTCCCTGTGTCCCGGTCGTGATTTGTGTCCGGGTGTCCCAGTCTGTAATTTCTCTTTGAGGTTCCCGGTCGTCACTTATATTCCCTCTGCCTCGGTCGTCATTTGTGTCCCGGTTTGTAATTTCTCTTTGAGTGTTTTTTCTTTTTAGTTTTTTTTTAGTTTTTTACCTTTTTTCTTTTTTCAGTTTTCTTTTTCTTCTTTATTTTTCAGCGTCACTATGAAGTACATATCGACGAACCTTTGTTTTTTTTAACTTAAATCTGGTAGGCATTGATGACCTTATCCAAGTCAAAATCCCAAACCCAATCATCATCGCTATCATTTTCAGTTTTGATATGTTTTGACTCTCGCTGTCCAGGTGGATTTTCATCTAACTGCGCGGTTTTGCGTTCTTTAGCCGCAAGCCTGTTTTCCTGCTGTTCTTGTGATTCCTCGGAACGCTTTCTTTTCTTACTTTCTCTATCAGCAGCAAGTTTTTTGGCATAAACTCTTTGAGCAGCTTCCTCGGCTGTTGCCATTTTAGGTTCTTCAGTCATTTTACAATTAAACATTTTTCCGTGAACGCATGTCTTAAATACCATTAATGACGTCACCGTCAAAGCAAAAATGACGACAACTAATGTCATGACGTCAGCCGACACATAAACATGACGTCACCTGATCCACAGCCAGACAGACTGACAACTTATTTTTATATATATAGAAGATATATAGAAGATATATATATATATATATATATATATATATATATATATATATATATATATATATATATATATATATATATATATATATATATATATATATATATATATATATATATATATATCTTCCGTAGTTAATATCTTCAAGTAGTTAAGTTCCGTAGTTATATCTTCCGTAGTTTTACGTAGTTAAAAACATATATATATATCTATCTATATATATAAAAATAAGTTGTCTGTCTGTCTGTCTGTGGATCAGGTGACGTCATGTTTCTGTGTTGACTGACGTCATGTTTTCGACTGACGAAATTACAGACCGGGACACCGGGACACAAATGACGACCGGGACACCGGCACATAGAGAATATAAATGACGGGCAATCATTAGAATCATGAGGTATAACTAAAAAAACTAAAAAAAAAGGTAAAAAACTAAAACCTAAAAAAAAAAGACCAATTCAAAAACGAATGTATATACAGACCGGGACACCGGGACACAAATGATGACCGGGACACTGGGGACACAGGGACACAAATACAACGGGGACGCCGGGGGGCACAGGGGGATATATAAATGACGACGGCGACACAGGGAATCGTCGATTAGCAATCACCATCAACAAAGCTCAAGAGCAATCATTAGAATCATGAGGTATAGATCTGAATACGGATTGTTTTCCCATGGACCATTATATGTTGCATGTTCAAGAGTCGGTACACCTGACAATCTATTTATATGCACAGACAACTGGACAGCAAAGAATGTTGTATATTCGCAAGTTTTACGTAGTTAAAAACATATATATATATCTATCTATATATATAAAAATAAGTTGTCTGTCTGTCTGTCTGTGGATCAGGTGACGTCATGTTTCTGTGTTGACTGACGTCATGTTTTCGACTGACGAAATTACAGACCGGGACATCGGGACACAAATGACGACCGGGACACCGGCACATAGAGAATATAAATGACGCGGGACACTCAAAGAGAAAGCGACCGGGACACAAGGAATGTTCGATTAGCAATCACCATCAAAAAAGCACCGGGACACAAATGACGACCGGACACAGGGAGTATAAATGACGACCAGGACATAAGTAAAAAAAAGCTAAAAAAAACTAAAAAAAGGTAAAACTACCAGAAAACTAAAAAGAAAAAAAAACTAAAAACTATTAAAAAAACTAAAAAAGAAAAAAAATAAAAAAAGGAAAAAAAATGAAAAATAAAGGAGAAAAGCAAAACTAAAAAAAAATAAAAATACAAAAAAATAAAAAGAAAATAGAAAAAAAACTAAGAAAACTAAAAAAAAGTAAAAACCAAAAAAAAATAAAAAGAAAAAAAGGGGAAAAATACAAAAATTTATTTCATCATATACCATTTCAAAAACGAATGTATAGCCTATACAAACCGGGACACCGGGATACAAATGACGACCGGGACACAGGGAATATAAATGACGACCAGGACACAGGGACACAACTACAACGGGGACGCCGGGGGGCACAGGGGGATATATAAATGACGACGGGGACACAGGGAATGTTCGATTAGCAATCACCATCAACAAAGCTCAAAGGCAATCATTAGAATCATGAGGTATAACTAAAAAAACTAAAAAAAAAAGGTAAAAAACTAAAACCTAAAAAAAAGACCAATTCAAAAACGAATGTTTATTTTTATATAGAATGATATATATATATATATATATATATATATATATATATATATATATATATATATATATATATATATATATATATATATATATATATATATATACTAGCTGTTGGGGTGGCGCTTCGCGCCACCCCAAGCCCCCCCGCGCGCGTAAGTCGTTACGAGCCATATTAGTTACGCGCCATTGTTGTTGTGTCCCTATGTCCCACCTGTGAATATAGATATATATATATATATATATATATATATATATATATATATATATATATATATATATATATATATACTAGCTGTTGGGGTGGCGCTTCGCGCCACCCCAAGCCCCCCCGCGCGCGTAAGTCGTTACGAGCCATATTAGTTACGCGCCATTGTAGTTGTGTCCCTATGTCCCACCTGTGAATATAGATATATATATATATATATATATATATATATATATATATATATATATATATATATATATATATATATATATATATATATATATATATATATATATATATATATATATATATATATATATATATATATATATATATATATATATGTTTTTAACTACGTAAAACTTGCGAATATAAAACATTCTTTGCTGTCCCATTGTCTGTGCATATAAATAGATTGCCAGGTTTACCGACTCTTGAACATGCAACATATAATGGTCCATGGGAAAACAATCCGTATTCAGATCTATACCTCATGATTCTAATGATTGCCCTTGAGCTATGTTGATGGTGATTGCTAATCGACCATTCCCTGAGTCGCCATCGTCATTTATATATCCCCCTGTGCACCCCGGCGTCCCCTTTGTAGTTATGTCCATGTGTCCCGGTCGTCATCATTTATACTCCCTGTGTCCCGGTGCTTTGTTGATTGCTAATCGAACATTCCTTTTGTCCCGGTCACTTTCTCTTTGAGTGTCGTCATTTATTTAGATTGTCAGGTTTACCGACTCTTGAACATGCAACATATAATTGTCCATGGGAAAAACAATCCATATTCAGATCTATGCCTCGTGATTCTAATGATTGCCCTTGAGCTTTGTTGATGGTGATTGCTATTTGAACATTCCCTGTGTCCCGCTCGTCATTTGTGTCCCAATGTTCCCCTTTTAGTTTTTTTTTATTGGTTTTGACCTTTTTTTAGGTTTTTTAGTTTTTTTCTTTTTTCTTTTTAGTTTTTTTTTGAAGTTTTTATCTTTTTAGTTTTTTATTTTTATTTATATTTTTTTAGTTTTCTTTTTCTCCTTTATTTTTCAGTTTTTTTCCTTTTTTTAGTTTTTTTTTCTTTTTTAGTTCTTTTAGTTTTTACCTTTTTTGTTTTTTTTTATTTTTTAGATGAAATTTTTTTAGTTTTTTTCCTTTTTTTCTTTTTAGTTTTTTATTGGTTTTTACCTTTTTTTGTAGCTTTTTCAGTTTTTTTCGTTTTTTCTTTTTACTTTTTTTTTAGTTTTTATCTTTTTTATTTTTTTTATTTTTATTCTTAATTTTATTAGTTTTCTTTTCCTCTTCTATTTTTCAGTTTTTTCCTTTTTTTTTAAGTTTTTTTTTTAGTTTTTAGTTTTTTTAGTTTTTTTTCCTTTTTTTCTTTTTAGTATTTTCATTGGTTTTTACCTTTTTTTTTAGCTTTTTCAGTTTTTTTTAGTTTTTTCTTTTTACTTTTTTTTTAGTTTTTATCTTTTTTTATTTTTATTCTTAATTTTATTAGTTTTCTTTTTCTCTTCTATTTTTCAGTTTTTTCCTTTTTTTTAAGTTTTTTTTAGTTTTTAGTTTTTTTAGTTTTTTTAGTTTTTTAGCTTTTTTTTTATTAGTTTTTAGTTTTTTTTTGTAGTTTTTCCCTTTTTTTTAGTTTTTTCAGGTTTTTTTTAGTTTTTAGTTTTTTACCTTTTTTAGCCTAACCAGGATTTCAACCTGGGACCTTCATTCTCCGTTCTGACACCCTCTCTCATCGAGTGACTACTCCAGCATGTTCATTTTGGTGTTTTAAATGGTATATTATTAACCAAATTAATGTGTTTTACAATATAATAAGCATCGTCAAAGCAAAAATGACGACAACTAGTTTCATGACGTCAGCCGACACAGAAACATGACGTCACCTGATCCACAGATCCACAGACAGACAACTTATTTTTATATATATAGATATATATATATACTAGCTGTTGGGGTGGCGCTTCGCGCCACCCCAACACCTAGTTGGTGGGGCGCTTCGCGCCCCCCCAAGCCCCCCCGTGCGCGTAAGTCGTTACGCGCCATATTAGTTACGCGCCATTGTAGTTGTGTCCCTGTGTCCCACCTGTGAATATAGATAGATTTATATATGTGTTTCAAACTACGTAAAAATTGCGAATATACAACATTTTTGGCTTTCCCACTACTGGGAGCTTTCCGTTTCCAGTTGCCAGTAATTGATCTGAAAATGTTTGACCAGAGTCATCGTTTTGCAATCGGACACGCATATTTGTAGTTAATTTTAATATTTTTACGCGTGCCCATAAATTAGAATTTTTCAGGCAAGCATTCATTTCGTCTGCAGGAGTTAAACTACGTAAAAATTGCGAATATACAACATTCTTGGCTTTCCCATTGTCTGTGTATATACAAAGCCGTATGTACTAATAATGACCTCATATGCAAACGCTCTTTTTACAAACAAACAAACATGCATACACACAACTCGTTTTTATATAGATAGATAGATAAGTAGATACAATACAAATTAACTGCGTAAAACTTGCGAATATACAACATTTTTCGCTGTCCAATTGTCGCTGCATATAAATAGATTGTCAGGTTTACCGACCCTCGAACATGCAACGCACAATTGTCCATGGGAAAAACAGTCAGTATTAAGATCTATACCGCATTTTCTAATGATTGACCTTGAGCTTTGTTAATGGTGATTGCAAATGCTAATCGAATTGGGAATTGCAATCTTTTAATTGAAAAGGCAGATCCGTTGGAATCATGGGAATGCGAGGAATAAGAACATTCTCACCCTCAAAAGGCCCTGTCAAGATTGTGGCCTCTCTTAGGTTTTCCATTGTTTTTTTTACGGCAAGTCGCGTGCCATTGCAAAGCTTTGGTTGGTTGATATTTCTTAAAAGTATTATTGGTACGCCTATTTTTAGTTGTAGCACGTGTGGTGGAAACCCTGAAAGATCTATGGAATTTAAAAATTCAGATGGATAATTAACCGCTTCATTTGGTTCCAAAACTGTGTCGACTGACTTGAAAAGGACTGCCTGGTCTCGAATCTTGGTCAAAACAATATTGTTGATTTCGTGGACGTCTATATTTTTGGGTGCGAAAATCGTTCTTTCACTTAGCCATTTATTATTTTTATAATTTTTTAGAATATTCGAAAATACTTTTTCAATCAATTAATTTTTGGACGTCACTAAATTACAGAAATCAGCAGGTAGTTGTATACGTCCTGAAATTGAGTCTATCGTATCATAAATGTCTTTTTGTTCTGACGTTAACTTGGAAATGTTATTTTGTACATACGACAATAGATCATTCGTACTGTAGCTTTTTTCACGATCCAATTCTACACATGTCGAAACAGCAGAGATACGGTTAGGTGAAGGCATTCACAAATCCTGAAGAGGTTTGTTTGCCATACGTACGCACAAATCTTCTATAATAACTAAAGTGTAGTTATAAATTTCTGATGTAAAATCAAAAGTCATATCTGACGTCTCTAACTGTTTTCGATGGAGTGTATCTTCGGACATTTTTGACTTATATTTTTCCCATAACTCTGTAGGAGCTGATGGAGAGCAAGTTGTTAAAATGATGCCAAACAATGCACGAATTTGACTTGGGGTTGACGTTTCGCACTAATGGGGAATATGGAACAACCCACTGGTTATCTACTTCGATGGTGGTACCGTTGCCATTGTAGGTTCTTCAGTCATTTTACAATTAGAAATTTCTCTTTCAACTGTCTTCTTACAATTAAAAATTTGTCTTTGAACAATATTCTTAAATACCTGTGTCCTGGTCGTCATTTATATTCCCTGTGTCCCGGCCGTCATTTGTGTCCCGGTATCCCAGTCTGTAATTTCTCTTTGAGTGTCCCGGTCGTTATTTATGTTCCCTCTGTCCCGGTCGTCATTTGTGTCCCGGTCTGTAATTTCTCTTTGAGTGTCTTTTCTTTTTAGTATTTTTTAGTTTTTTACATTTTTTCTTTTTTCGGTTTTCTTTTTCTTCTTTATTTTTCAGCTTCACTATGAAATACATATCGCCGAACCTTTGTTTTTTTAACTAAAATCTGGTAGGCATTGATGACCTTATCCGAGTCAAAATCCCAAACCCAATCATCATCGCTATCATTTTCAGTTTTGATATGTTTTGACTCTCGCTGTCCAGGTGGATCTTCATCTAACTGCGCGGTTTTGCGTTCTTTAGCCTCAAGCCTGTTTCCTTGCTGTTCTTTTGATTCCTCGGCACGCTTTCTTTTCTGACTTTCTCTATCAGCAGCAAGTTTTTTGGCATAGACTCTTTGAGCATCTTCATAGGCTTTTGCCATTGTAAGTTCATCAGTCATTTTAAACTTAAACATTAATAGATTTCTACGTGAACATATATGTCTTAAATATCTTTAATGACGTCACCGTCATAGCAAAAATGACGACAACTAACTTCATGACGTCAGTCAACACAGAAACATGACGTCACCTGAACCAGAGACAGACAGACAGACAACTTATTTATATATATATAGATAGATATCTATATATATAAAAATAAGTTGTCTGTGTGTGGATCTGTGGATAAGGTGACGTCATGTTTCGGCTGGAGTCATGAAATTAGTTGCCATCATTTTTGCTTTGAAGGTGACGTCATTCAAGTTATATAAGACATATGTTCGCGTAGAATTCTATTAATGTTTAAGTTTACAATGACTGATGAAGATGCTCAAAGAGTCTATGCCAAAAAACTTGCTGCTGATCGAGAAAGTCAGAAAAGAAAGCGTGCCGAGGAACTACCAGAGCAACGCGAAAGCAGACTTGCTGCTAAAAGAGAAAGTGAAAAAAGAAGGCGTGCCGAGGAATCAAAAGACCAGCAGGGAAACAGGCTTGAGGCTGATAGAGAAAGAAAGAACAGAAAGCATGCCGAGGAACTACCAGAGCAACGCGGAAGCAGACTTGCTGCTAAAAGAGAATGTGAAAAAAGAAGGCGTGCCGAGGAATTACAAGAACAGCAAGAAATCAGGCTTGCTGCTGATAGAGAAAGTAAGAAAAGAAAACGTGCCGAGGAATCACAAGAACAGCAAGAAATCAGGCTTGCTGCTGATAGAGAAAGTAAGAAAAGAAAGCGTGCCGAGGAATCACAAGAACAGCAAGAAATCAGGCTTGCTGCTGATAGAGAAAGTAAGAAAAGAAAGCATGCCGAGGAATCAGAGCAACCTGAAAGTTATCGCCTGGCATTCAGGTACAACCCAGTCGATGATTATAGCTTGAGTAGATGTGTTCAAATCGGGACAATGTCTAAAATTTGTCCCTATTGCAAGGCCTTGAAATTCAATGGTGAAACAATGGGAATGTGTTGCGCCTCAGGAAAAGTTAAACTTCCTCTATTGGCTGCACCACCAGAGCCATTGAAGACTTTCCTTACTGGAACTACGTCAGAATCTAAGCGTTTTTTGTCAAAAATCAGACAATACAACTCATATTTCCAAATGACGTCGTTTGGAGCCCAAATCGAAAATCGGTCATGAAATTAGTTG
>NC_088863.1:65187701-65218695 GCF_032884065.1 Artemia franciscana | reverse complement strand
AAAGCCCTAGTTTTCTTAATTTTACAAGTATAGAGAATTATTACGAGTCAGGTTATTATGAGCCAGAACTTTATAGTTTATCACGTAGATAATCGATTTTATCATGTAGAAATTCTCTAGATGGGGCTAAATCCCCACCCTCAGGATAAATTCAGTCCCCTTTTGCACTAAGCAAATTGGTGGACCGAATAATTTAAATTAGATAATTAGATTCTTTTGATTTTGTGTTACCCTTTAGTATCTTTTGGTACCTATACTAATAATACAATGTCATCTTGGTTTGGAACTTATCTTTTTGAATTTGAATTAAGATGCAAACCATGTATAACAACACCAGAAACTTGTTTTTTGTTGTTGTTTTTTTTTTATTAGAAATAAGATCTCCTAATTTTTCCTCTAGAAAGCTGTCTATTTGAGTAGTAATAGGACTGTTTGAGCAGTAATAGTGGCATAGTTTTTGGACCTTCAACTATACTGAGCGAAATGGCTATTTCAAAGTTATGATCGGATGTCTTGGTGAAAAAGGAGCGTATGAGGTTGCTAGTTGTGCTCCAGTCTTTTGTGTCACTGAATATGGGCACTAAGATTTGTAATTTCTGTTCGAATTAAAAATCGTTTTGAATTAACAATTACCGTTCGAATTCTCCCAATCTACTGGGACCATTGGTTTAACATTATCACCCTAATGAAGAACACATATTTGTAGTCTTTCTTGTGGGAAGAAAACATCAAGAAATTAAATATAAAAAAAACCTTTTTTATAACTGAAAGTAAGGAGCGACCCTTTTTCACAAGCCTATTTTTTAAAACAATAAAAACTTTAGCGTAAAGAGCGATGCGGTAAGGAGGAGATAGCTCTTCTCATGTACGGAATAATTTCTGTTCGTTTTAATGTTGTTTTTTTACTTCCAGTTAAATAAAAAACTTGTCTTTCATTTAATTTCTGAACGTATTACAACTAATGGAGGTTCAAATTTAGCTCACCGTACATGACAAATGAAAACAGAATTTACTAATTAACTTTGGCAGATTTATTCCATTTATGGAGGGTTGCCCCTCCTCAATACCTTCCTCTTTACGCTGAAGCTGTTAGCACTTTAAAAAAACTTCTTATTCTAATAAAACGGCCTCTGTTTGTTAGTAGACGCTCTTAAAAAATTGGGATGAACAGTCAAACTTTAGCGTAAAGAGCAAGGTGTTGAGGAGGAGGCCTCCCTTCATATATGGAATAATTTCTGCTTGTTTTTCAAATAATGCCGGCTAATCTAGCTCACCCCCCCCCTCTATCACTGAGAACTCATCCGTGGAAACTTCATCCAAGGTAAAGTGCATCACAACCCACCCCCTAAAATTCCCTCCAGACGATTCCAGTCTCGCTGAGAATCTCTCTCCACGTAATATTGCTTGCGGACGATTCAGCCTGAAAAATTCTCATTAGCATTCTTTCATTTGAATAAGACTAACCTTGAATCGGTTTTTCGATCACTCCAGAATTCTTGTGAACAATTGGCGAATTTCATAACTTACAGGCCTCTCCCCATGCATTCTGGGAGATCATTTTACATCTAAAGACACAATTGTTTGATCTTTCAACTATACTGAACAAAATGGCTATCTCAAACTTTTGGTCAGATAATTTCGGGGGATAAATGGGAGTGGGGAGCCCAGTTGCTTTCATATCTTTTTTGTCACTTAAAAGGGCACAAGAATTTTTAATTTCCGTTCGAATGACCCTCATGATCTTTTAGGACCATTATTTTGATACAATCATCCCTGAAAAACAAAAATAAACATCCGTGATGTTTATTTTTAAACATCCGTCAAAGTTACAATCCGTACTGTAACTTTGTTCACGATCCAATTCTACACATGTCGAAACAGCAGCGATACGGTTAGGTGAAGGCATTCCCAAACCCTGAAGAGGTTTGTTTGCCATACTTATGCAAAAATCTTCTATAACAATTAAAGTGTAGTTATAAATTTCTGGTGTAAAATCAAAAGTCATGTCTGACGTCTCTAACTGTTTTCGATGAAGTATATCTTCGGACATTTTTGACTTATATTTTTCCCATAAATCTGTAGGAGCTGATGGAGAGCAAGTTCTTAAAATGATGCCAAACAATGCACGAATTTGAATTGGGGTTGACGTTTCGCACGCGTCATTGATGCAGTTATCCCAGTGTTGGTCATTCTCCAATAAATTCAGAGCTTGGCATGCACTACGGTAAGTGTCATGTATAGTACCATTTACAGTCCTCAAATACTCAAAGGATGTCGGACCGGGTACATTCACCAAAAGCAGGCGTAGAAAGAAGCATTCATGTTGATTGGGGTGAACGGTGTAGAGTCTTCCTATCGTGGTATCTTTGAAGATGGTAGGTTGGCCGTCGACTGACTTACCCTGTTTTCGACGTTCAAATACTTTATTTTTAGTATTCCACGTGTAATACGAAGGCACTTCAGTATACAGCAGCTTTTTTGCAAAAGAATCATTTTTGCAAAGCGAAAAAAAAGCTGTTAATGTTGTATCCGGTGGATTCAGGACTCTTTGTTGCACGTTGGTTTCCGTGAAATAAACACGTTGACCATTCTGTAAATGTACCGCTAAGTGAACAACAGCTGGACTATGTTCATGTATCGGAAATGAAAGAATTCGCCAAACAGCTTCATTACTGCTTATGTATCTTCCAGCCTGATATTCTACGATTTCATCGAAATCTTTGATTTCGGACTGCAAGCCAAAAACTGCCATGTCACTGCCTTTGTTGACGTATTTACATATGTATTTGATTGCCTTTACGGAGTTACAGTATTCAACGTTTATGTGTGCATTAAATGTTTTTGATAATAAAGGGGAATATGGAACAACCCACTGGTTATCTACTTCGATGGTGGTACCGTTACGCTTCTTTATTATTGCTGTTTTACCGCCATCTTCAGTAGATCTTCTTCTATATTGTGGGTAACCATCATTGCCAGTAATTGTTTTGGGTACTAAAAGTCGAGGATATTGCTTTGTGCACCTTCCTTTGGCATGCATGGTGAATTTTCGTTCAGTGCACCGCAAGGTCCATGTATCATATTTTTTACAATAATATCATGTAACCCCTTATCGACATTTTTATCAGGTATTTCAGCGGAAATCGCATCATCAATTTCGTTTGAAGTAATTTTTGTATGTAGCCAGATTAGTATATGTGCGTGTGGCAAACCTCGTTTTTGCCATTCCACTGAGTATATCCAGCATCGCACTGACCCAAACACTTCATGTTTTACAAGGTAGTTTATCAGTGATTTCAACTTTTGCCGGAAGACACGTGCCGTAATGTCATGCCTATGAACCGCCGATTGTCCTTGAAGTAAAAGCTGCAGTATCTCGTCCCAAGATTGATTACATGTAAATGTAATAAATAAATCTGGACGACCATAGAGACGAACATACGCAATAGCATCTTGAGCATATTCATGCATATGACGGGGACTGCCAGCATATGACGAAGGTAAAATTGTTAATCTTCCAACGTTTGTGGTATTACCGTCATTTATAACTGCATCTCGCAAATGAATGTATTGTTCAGAGCGGAGCTTGGTCTGATTCAGGCGGATATATAGCAAACGTTCTGATTCAATTTTAGCATACATATCAACGATAAATTGGTGAAACAATTCACGGCATTTTAAAATATAATTTTCTTCATCCTGCCGAATCATTAGTCTATAGGAATAATAATGCATTGCACTGCATTTCTTATTCATTTCTTTGTTAGTGGCTGGATTCATCAATTTAATATTAAAGTGATAGCCGTCGGCTCCATCCCAAAAATGATAGGATATTGTAGGGCATCGTAGCATCGATGAGTTTCAGCAATTCTTAACAACTGAGCGTTTCGCTTATGTAGAATAATATCTCGAGGTAAAAACTGATCACCGACCATAACGATTGCCACTTCGTCGATAGTCGGAGCATTGTATCTACGCACATGTTGGCCAGGAGGCGTTTTGTCAGCGGAAATAACAATTTTATGAGTATCACTAGGCATCAAATCGATGGCTGTTTTGAACAGACGCACTAACTTATTATTTTCGTGGAAAAGATGTTTCAATTGGGAAACGATTGTCCTTTCAACGTTGGGAGAAATTTCGCAACGTGCATTCAATTCAGAATTGCTATCACTGATGAAGTACAATTGTAAAAATTTATGATTCTCGCCTGAGAATGGTAGAAGGGGACCCTGCTTTATGATAAATTTGCCCTTTTACTTTGAAAGTAGACATAAATTGATCTGGATTTTCGATTTGGGCTCCAAACGACGTCATTTGGAAACATGAGTTGTATTGTCTGATTTTTGACAAAAAACGCTTAGATTCTGACGTAGTTCCAGTAAGGAAAGTCTTCAATGGCTCTGGTGTGCAGCCAATAGAGGAAGTTTAACTTTTCCTGAGGCGCAACACATTCCTATTGTTTCACCATTGAATCAAGGCCTTGCAATAGGGGACAAATTTTAGACATTGTCCCGATTTGAACACATCTACTCAAGCTATAATCATCGACTGGGTTGTACCTGAATGCCAGGCGATAACTTTCAGATTGCTCTGATTCTCGGCACGCTTTCTTTTCTTACTTTCTCTATCAGCAGCAAGCCTGATTTCTTGCTGTTCTTGTAATTCCTCGGCACGCTTTCTTTTCTTACTTTATCAGCAGCAAGCCTGATTTCTTGCTGTTCTTGTGATTCCTCGGCACGCTTTCTTTTCTTACTTTCTCTATCAGCAGCAAGCCTGATTTCTTGCTGTTCTTGTAATTCCTCGGCACGCCTTCTTTTTTCACATTCTCTTTTAGCAGCAAGTCTGCTTCTGCGTTGCTCTGGTAGTTCCTCGGCATGCTTTCTGTTCTTTCTTTCTCTATTAGCCTCAAGCCTGTTTCCCTGCTGGTCTTTTGATTCCTCGGCACGCCTTCTTTTTTCACTTTCTCTTTTAGCAGCAAGTCTGCTTCTGCGTTGCTCTGGTAGTTCCTCGCATGCTTTCTGTTCTTTCTTTCTCTATCAGCCTCAAGCCTGTTTCCCTGCTGGTCTTTTGATTCCTCGGCACGCCTTCTTTTTTCACTTTCTCTTTTAGAAGCAGGTCTGCTTTCGCGTTGCTCTGGTAGTTCCTCGGCACGCTTTCTTTTCTGACTTTCTCTATCAGCAGCAAGTTTTTTGGCATAGACTCTATGAGCATCTTCATCAGTCATTGTAAACTTAAACATTAATAGATTTCTACGCGAACATATGTCTTATATAACTTTAATGACGTCACCTTCAAAGCAAAAAATGACGGCAACTAATTTCATGACGTCAGCCGAAACATGACGTCACCTGATCCACAGATCCACAGATCCACAGACAGACAGACAACTTATTTTTATATATATAGAAGATATATATATATATATATATATATATATATATATATATATATATATATATATATATATATATATATATATATATATATATATATATATATTCACATGTGGGACATGGGGACACAACTACAATGGCGCGTAACGACTTACGCGCGTGGGGGGGGGGGCTTGGAGGGTTGCGAAGCGCCCCCACCAACCTAGGTGTTGGCTAGTCTTCTATAACTTCTAGTTGGCTAGTCAGCTAGTCTTCTATAATAACTAAAGTGTAGTTATAAGTTTCTGATGTAAAATCAAAAGTCATATCTGACGTCTCTAACCGTTTTCGATTGAGTATATCTTCGGACATTTTCGATTTATATTTTCCCCATAACTCTGTAGGAGCTGAAGGAGAGCAAGTTGTTAGAATGATTTCAAACAATGCACGAATTTGACTTGGAGTTGAGGTTTCGCACGCGTCATTGATGCAGTTATTCTAGTGTTGGCCATTCTCCAATAAATTCAGAGCTCGGCATGGACTACGGTAAGTCTCATGTATAGTACCGTTTACAGTTCTCAAATACTAAAAAGACGTCGGACCGGGTGCATCACCAAAAGCAGGCGTAGAAAGAAGCATTCATGCTGATTGGGGTGAACGATGTAGAGTCTACCTATCGTGGTATCTTTGAAGATGGTAGGTTTGCCGTCGACTGACTTACCCTGTTTTCGATGTTCAAATACTTTGCTTTTAGTATTCCACGTGTAATACGAAGGCACTTCAGCATATAGCAGTTTTTTTTCAAAAGAATCATTTTTGCATAGCAAAAAGGAAGCAGTTAAATTTGTATCCTGTGGATTCAGGACTCTTTGTTGCACGTTGGATTCCGAAAAATAAACACGGTGACCATTCTGTAAATGTACCAATAAGTGAACAACATCTGGACTTCGTTCATGTATCGGAAATGAAAGAATTCACCAAACAGCTTCTTTACTGCTTATGTATCTTCCAGCCTGATATTGTACTATTTCGTCAATATCTTTGATTTCGGACTACAAGCCAAAAACTGCCATGTTACTGCCTTTGTTGACGTATTTACATATGTATTTGATTGCCTTTACGTGTTACAGTATTCAACGTTTATGTGTGCATTAAATGTTTTTGATAATAATGGGGAATATGGAACAACACACTGGTTATCTACTTCGATGGTGGTACCTTTACGCTTCTTTATTATTGCTGTTTTACCGCCATCTTCAGTAGATCTTCTTCTATATTGTGGGTAACCATCATTGCCAGTAATTGTGTTGGGTACTAAAAGTCGAGGATAAAAGCCGATTGTCCTTGAATTAAAAGCTACTGTATCTCGTCCCAAGATTGATTACATGTAAATGTAATATATACATCTCGACGACCATAGAGACGAGCAAACACAATAGCAACTTGAGCATATTCATGCATATGACGGGGACTGCCAGCATATAACAAAGGTAAAACCGTTAATCTTCCAACGTTTGTGGTGTTACCGTCATGTACAACTGCATCTCTCAAATGAATGTATTGTTCAGAGCGGAGCTTGGTGTGATTCAAACGGATAAATAGCAAACGTTCTGATCCAATTTTTGCATACATATCAACGACGTATTGGTGAAACACTTGACGACATTTAAAAATATAATTGTCTTCATCCTGCCGAATCATTAGTCTATAGGAATAATAATGCATTGCACTGCATTTCTTATTCATTTCTTTGCTAGTGGCTGGATTTATCAATTTAATATTAAAGTGATAGCCGTCGGCTCCATCCGAAAAAATGATAGGATATTGTAGGACATCGTAGCATCGATGAGTTTCAGCAATTCTTACCAACTGAGCGTTTCGCTTATGAAGAATAATATCTCGAGGTAAAAACTGATCACCGACCATAACAATTGCCACTTCGTCGATAGTTGGGAGCATTGTATTTACGAACATGTTGGCCAGGAGGGCGTTTTGTCAGCGGAAATAACAATTTTATGCGTATCAGTAGGCATCAAATCGATGGCTGTATTGAACACACGCACTGAATTATTATTTTGGTGTACGTCCTGGTCGTCATTTATACTCCCTTTGTCCCGGTGCTTTGTTGATTGCTAATCGAACATTCCTTTTGTCCTGGTCGCTTTCTCTTTGAGTGTCGTCATTTATTTTTTTCTTTTTTAGTTCTTTTAGTTTTTACCTTTTTTAGTTTTTTTTTTAGTTTTTAGTTTTTTTAGTTTTTTACCTTTTTTAGTTTTTTTAGTTTTTTTGGTTTTTTAGCTTTTTTATTTTTTTTATTAGTTTTTAGTTTTTTTGTAGTTTTTGCCTTTTTTTTAGTTTTTTTAGTTTTTTAGCTTTTTTATTAGTTTTTAGTTTTTTTTGTAGTTTTTGCCTTTTTTTTAGTTTTTTCAGTTTTGACGTCACCTGATCCAGTTTTTTCAGGTGACGTCACCTGATCCACGATCCACAGATCCACAGACAACTTATTTTTATATATATAGATAGTTTTTTTTTTTTACTTATGTCCTGGTCGTCATTTATACTCCCTGTGTCCCGGTGCTTTGTTGATTGCTAATCGAACATTCCTTTTGTCCTGGTCGCTTTCTCTTGAGTGTCGTCATTTATTAGTTTTTTTCCTTTTTTTTTTAGTTTTTTATTGGTTTTTACCTTTATTTTAGCTTATTTTTCAGTTTTTTCCTTTTTGTTAGTTTTTTTTTATTTTTTATTTTTTTTAGTTTTTTACCTTTTTTTAGTTTTTTTAGTTTTTTTAGTTTTTTAGCTTTTTTACTTTTTTTATTAGTTTTTAGTTTTTTTTGTAGTTTTTGCCTTTTTTTAGTTTTTTCAGTTTTTTTTTTTAGTTTTTTATTGGTTTTTACCTTTATAGTTTTTTTAGTTTTTTAGCTTTTTTATTTTTTTATTAGTTTTTAGTTTTTTTTGTAGTTTTTGCCTTTTTTTAGTTTTTTCAGTTTTGACGTCACCTAATCCAGTTTTTTCAGGTGACGTCACCTGACACATCCATCCACACATCCACAGACAGACAACTTATTTTTATATATATAGATATATATATACTAGCTGTTGGGGTGGCGCTTCGCGCCACCCCAACACCTAGTTGGTGGGGGCGCTTCGCGCCCCCCCCAAGCCCCCCCCGCGCGCGTAAGTCGTTACGCGCCATAATAGTTACGCGCCATTGTAGTTGTGTCCCTATGTCCCACCTGTGAATATAGATAGATATATATATATATGGTTTTAACTACGTAAAACTTGCGAATATACAACATTCTTTGCTGTCCCATTGTCTTTGCATATAAATAGATTGTCAGGTTTACCGACTCTTGAACATGCAACATATAATGGTCCATGGGAAAACAATCTGTATTCAGATCTATACCTCATGATTCTAATGATTGCCCTTGAGCTTTGTTGATGGTGATTGCTAATCGACCATTCCCTGTCCCGGTGTGTAGTTGTGTCCCTGTGTCCCGGTCGTCATTTATATTCCCTGTGTCCCGGTCGTCATTTGTATCCCGGTGTCCCGGTCTGTATATACATTCGTTTTTTAGTTTTGTTTTTCTCCTTTATTTTTTTCCTTTTTTTTTCTTTTTTAGCTTATTTAGATTTTTAGATTTTTTAGTTTTTTTATTAGTTTTTAGTTTTTTTTTCTTTTTAGTTTTTTTGTCCCGGTCGTCATTTATATCCCCCTGTTTCCCCCGGTGTCCCCGTTGTAGTTGTGTCCCTGTGTCCCGGTCGTCATTTATATTCCCTGTGTCCCGGTCGTCATTTGTATCCCGGTGTACCGGTCTGTATATACATTCGTTTTTTAGTTTTGTTTTTCTCCTTTATTTTTTTCCTTTTTTTTCTTTTTTAGTTTATTTAGATTTTTAGATTTTTTAGTTTTTTTATTAGTTTTTAGTTTTTTTTTCTTTTTAGTTTTTTTTGTAGTTTTTACCTTCTTTTTAGTTTTGTTAATTTTTTTTTTACTTATGTCCTGGTCGTCATTTATGCTCCCTATGTCCCGGTGCTTTGTTGATTGCTAATCGAACATTCCTTTTGTCCTGGTCGCTTTCTCTTTGAGTGTCGTCATTTATTTTTTTCTTTTTAGTTCTTTAGTTTTTACCTTTTTTAGTTTTTTTTAGTTTTTTAGATGAAAATTTTTTTTAGTTTTTTCCTTTTTTTCTTTTTAGTTTTTATTGGTTTTTACCTTTATGTTAGCTTATTTTTCAGTTTTTTCCTTTTTTCTTAGTTTTTTTTTTATTTTTTATTTTTTTTAGTTTTTTACCTTTTTTTAGTTTTTTTAGTTTTTTTAGTTTTTTTAGTTTTTTAGCTTTTTTACTTTTTTTATTAGTTTTTAGTTTTTTTGTAGTTTTTGCCTTTTTTTAGTTTTTTCAGTTTTTTTTTTAGTTTTTTATTGGTTTTTACCTTTATTTTAGCTTATTTTTCAGTTTTTTCCTTTTTTTAGTTTTTTTTTTAGTTTTTAGTTTTTTTTAGTTTTTTACCTTTTTTTAGTTTTTTTAGTTTTTTTAGTTTTTTAGCTTTTTTATTTTTTTTTATTAGTTTTTAGTTTTTTTTGTAGTTTTTGCCTTTTTTTTAGTTTTTTTAGTTTTTAGCTTTTTTATTAGTTTTTAGTTTTTTTTGTAGTTTTTGCCTTTTTTTAGTTTGACAACTTATTTTTATATATATAGATAGTTTTTTTTTTACTTATGTCCTGGTCGTCATTTATACTCCCTGTGTCCCTGTGCTTTGTTGATTGCTAATCGAACATTCCTTTTGTCCTGGTCGCTTTCTCTTTGAGTGTCGTCATTTATTAGTTTTTTCCTTTTTTTTTAGTTTTTTATTGGTTTTTACCTTTATTTTAGCTTATTTTTCAGTTTTTTCCTTTTTTTTAGTTTTTTTTATTTTTTATTTTTTTTTTAGTTTTTTACCTTTTTTTAGTTTTTTTTAGTTTTTTTAGTTTTTTAGCTTTTTTACTTTTTTATTAGTTTTTAGTTTTTTTTGTAGTTTTTGCCTTTTTTTAGTTTTTTCAGTTTTTTTTTTTAGTTTTTTATTGGTTTTTACCTTTATAGTTTTTTTAGTTTTTTAGCTTTTTTATTTTTTTTATTAGTTTTTAGTTTTTTTTGTAGTTTTTGCCTTTTTTTAGTTTTTTCAGTTTTGACGTCACCTGATCCAGTTTTTTCAGGTGACGTCACCTGACACATCCATCCATCCATCCACAGACAACTTATTTTTATGTATATACTAGCTGTTGGGGTGGCGCTTCGCGCCACCCCAACACCTAGTTGGTGGGGGCGCTTCGCGCCCCCCCCAAGCCCCCCCGCGCGCGTAAGTCGTTACGCGCCATAATAGTTACGCGCCATTGTAGTTGTGTCCCTATGTCCCACCTGTGAATATAGATAGATATATATATATATGGTTTTAACTACGTAAAACTTGCGAATATACAACATTCTTTGCTGTCCCATTGTCTTTGCATATAAATAGATTGTCAGGTTTACCGACTTTTGAACATGCAACATATAATGGTCCATGGGAAAACAATCTGTATTCAGATCTATACCTCATGATTCTAATGATTGCCCTTGAGCTTTGTTGATGGTGATTGCTAATCGACCATTCCCTGTCCCGGTGTCCCGGTCGTCATTTACATCCCCCTGTTTCCTCCGGTGTCCCCGTTGTAGTTGTGTCCCTGTGTCCCGGTCGTCATTTATATTCCCTGTGTCCCGGTCGTCATTTGTATCCCGGTGTCCCGGTCTGTATATACATTCGTTTTTTAGTTTTGTTTTTCTCCTTTATTTTTTTCCTTTTTTTTTCTTTTTTAGCTTATTTAGATTTTTAGATTTTTTAGTTTTTTTATTAGTTTTTAGTTTTTTTTTCTTTTTAGTTTTTTTGTCCCGGTCGTCATTTATATCCCCCTGTTTCCCCCGGTGTCCCCGTTGTAGTTGTGTCCCTGTGTCCCGGTCGTCATTTATATTCCCTGTGTCCCGGTCGTCATTTTTTTAGTTTTTTTAGTTTTTTAGCTTTTTTACTTTTTTTATTAGTTTTTAGTTTTTTTGTAGTTTTTGCCTTTTTTTAGTTTTTTCAGTTTTTTTTTTTAGTTTTTTATTGGTTTTTACCTTTATTTTAGCTTATTTTTCAGTTTTTTTCCTTTTTTTTAGTTTTTTTCAGTTTTTAGTTTTTTTAGTTTTTTACCTTTTTTTAGTTTTTTTAGTTTTTTTAGTTTTTTAGCTTTTTTATTTTTTTTTATTAGTTTTTAGTTTTTTTTGTAGTTTTTGCCTTTTTTTTAGTTTTTTTAGTTTTTTAGCTTTTTTATTAGTTTTTAGTTTTTTTTGTAGTTTTTGCCTTTTTTTAGTTTGACAACTTATTTTTATATATATAGATAGTTTTTTTTTTTACTTATGTCCTGGTCGTCATTTATACTCCCTGTGTCCCGGTGCTTTGTTGATTGCTAATCGAACATTCCTTTTGTCCTGGTCGCTTTCTCTTTGAGTGTCGTCATTTATTAGTTTTTTCCTTTTTTTCTTTTTAGTTTTTTATTGGTTTTTACCTTTATTTTAGCTTATTTTTCAGTTTTTTCCTTTTTTTTAGTTTTTTTTTATTTTTTATTTTTTTTAGTTTTTTACCTTTTTTTAGTTTTTTTTAGTTTTTTTAGTTTTTTAGCTTTTTTACTTTTTTTATTAGTTTTTAGTTTTTTTTTGTAGTTTTTGCCTTTTTTTAGTTTTTTCAGTTTTTTTTTAGTTTTTTATTGGTTTTTACCTTTATAGTTTTTTTAGTTTTTTAGCTTTTTTATTTTTTTTATTAGTTTTTAGTTTTTTTTGTAGTTTTTGCCTTTTTTTAGTTTTTTCAGTTTTGACGTCACCTGATCCAGTTTTTTCAGGTGACGTCACCTGACACATCCATCCACACATCCACAGACAGACAGACAACTTATTTTTATATATATAGATATATATATATATATATATATATATATATATGTATATATATGTATATATATATATATATATATATATATATATCGATCTATATTCACAGGTGGGACACAAGGACACAACTACAATGGCACGTAACTAATATGGCGCGTAACGACTTGCGCCTGCGGGGGGGCTTGGGGGTGGGGTATGACGCGAAGCGCCTCCACCAACTAGGTGGTATATATATAAAAATAAGTTGTATGTGTGTCTGTCGAGTGACATCATATCAGCATGTCATGACGTCGTGAAGTTAGTTGTCGTCATGTTTGTTGTGACGATGACGTCATTAAAGGTGTTTAAAACATTCGTTCACGAAAAAATGTTTAATTGTAAAATGACTGAAGAAGCTACAATGGCAACAGCCGAGGAAGCTGCTCAAAGAGTCTATGCCAAAAAACTTGCTGCTGAGAGAGAAAGTAAGAAAAAAAGCCTGCCGAGGATTCACAAGAACAGCAAGAAAAGAGGCTTGCGGCTGATAGAGAAAGTAAGAAAAGAAAGCGTGCCGAAGAATCACAACCACAGCGTGAAATTAGGCTTGCGTCTCAAAGAGAAATCACCAAAGAAAGCGTGCCGAGGAATCACAAGAGCAACCTGAAAATTTTCGCATAGCATTCAGGTACACCCCGGTCGATGATTATAGCTTGAGTAGATCAGTTCAAATCGGGACTATGTCTAAAATTTTTCCCTATTGCAAGGCCTTGAAATTTAATGGTGAAACAATGGGAATGTGTGGCGCCTCAAGAAAAGTTAAACTTCCTCTACTGTCTGCACCACCAGAGCCATTGAAGACTTTGTTTACTGGAACTAGGTCAGAATCTAAGCGTTTTTCATCACAGATCAAAAAATGTAACTCATGTTTCCAAATGATGTCGTTTGGTGCCCAAATCGAATATCCAGATCAATTTATGCCTACTTTCAAAGTAAAAGGTCAAATTTATCATAGAGCAGGGTCCCTACTACCATTCTCAGACGAGAATAATAGATTTTTACATTTGTTCTTCATCAGTGATAGAAATTCTGAATTGAATGCACGTTGCGAAATTTCTCCCGACACTAAAAGGACAATCGTTTCCCAATTGCAACATCTTTTCCACGAAAATAATAATTCAGTGCGTGTGTTCAATACAGCCATCGATTTGATGCCTACTGATACGCATAAAATTGTTATTTCCGCTGACAAAACGCCTCCTGGCCAACATGTTCGTAAATACAATGCTCCAACTATCGACGAAGTGGCAATTGTTATGGTCGGTGATCAGTTTTTACCTCGAGATATTATTCTTCATAAGCGAAACGCTCAGTTGGTAAGAATTGCTGAAACTCATCGATGCTACGATGTCCTACAATATCCTATCATTTTTTCGGATGAAGCCGACGGCTATGGTCGTCGAGATGTATATATTACATTTACATGTAATCAATCTTGGGACGAGATACAGTAGCTTTTAATTCAAGGACAATCGGCTTTTATCCTCGACTTTTAGTACCCAACACAATTACTGGCAATGATGGTTACCCACAATATAGAAGAAGATCTACTGAAGATGGCGGTAAAACAGCAATAATAAAGAAGCGTAAAGGTACCACCATCGAAGTAGATAACCAGTGTGTTGTTCCATATTCCCCATTATTATCAAAAACATTTAATGCACACATAAACGTTGAATACTGTAACACCGTAAAGGCAATCAAATACATATGTAAATACGTCAACAAAGGCAGTAACATGGCAGTTTTTGGCTTGCAGTCCGAAATCAAAGATATTGACGAAATAGTACAATATCAGGCTGGAAGATACATAAGCAGTAAAGAAGCTTTTTGGTGAATTCTTTCATTTCCGATACATGAACGAAGTCCAGATGTTGTTCACTTATTGGTACATTTACAGAATTGTCACCGTGTTTATTTTTCGGAATCCAACGTGCAACAAAGAGTCCTGAATCCACAGGATACAAATTTAACTGCTTCCTTTTTGCTATGCAAAAATGATTCTTTTGAAAAAAAACTGCTATATGCTGAAATGCCTTCGTATTACACGTGGAATACTAAAAGCAAAGTATTTGAACATCGAAAACAGGGTAAGTCAGTCGACGGCAAACCTACCATCTTCAAAGATACCACGATAGGTAGACTCTACATCGTTCACCCCAATCAACATGAATGCTTCTTTCTACGCCTCTGATCTGATTCCTGATGCGCCTGCCAAATTTCATCATCCTAGCTTACCTGGAAGTGCCTAACGTAGCTTAACCAGGATAGACAGACAGACCGACTGACCGACAGAATTTGTGATCGCTAAATTTCACTTGGTAGATATCAAGTGCCATAAAAACCTGCAGCTCCTTGGCTAGAATAATGAGAAAAATGCATTGGCATAAGTTGCTTGAACTACAACATTCTGCATCGACGGGATATTTTTTTTCTATTATTTTTCTGTACAGCTAAAAGGGCACTGAAAAATTATAAAGAGCTGTTTAATGCTTCATTTTAAGGGAAATTGCTATATCTTCTACCTCTTATAATTAACCTAAAATACAGTACCTAGCAATTTAGTTAGAGACGATCACTTTCAAGATTAAGAAATAAAATAAAAAGAACTCCAAAAATAGAATCAGATCGTAAAACAAACCGCAATATCAGATTCCCCTTGTTCAGAACCTATATACAGGAAATTTATAGCCTCTTGGCTTGAATAACAAAGAGCTATTTTCTGGCTCATATAATAACATTGATGTATCTAAAAACTTTTATAACTAACAAAAACATTTTTAAAATAGAATCAAGTTTTTACAAAAAAAACTATATTTTCATGAACAAGACTGATAAATAACGTCATTATTGTAGTTTGTAACCATATATTGTGTAAAAGAAATGGAATATCATAATGATATCTATAATGACATCAGCATATCTATCTATCTGTAAATATAAAACTAGCTGTTGGTGTGGCGCTTCGTGCCACACTGACAGCGTAAGTCGTTACGCGCCATATTAGTTACGCACCATTTTAGTTGTGTCCCTGTGTCCCACCTGTGAATATAGATAGATATAAACATGTTAATAACTACGTAAAACTTGCGAATATACAATATTCTTCGCTGTCCCATTGTCTGTGCATATAAATAGATTGTCAGGTTTACCGACTCTTGAACTTGCAAGATATAATTGTCCATGGGAAAATAATCCGTATTCAGATCTATACTGCATTTTTCTAATGATTTTACTTGGGCTTTGTTGATGGTAATTGCTAATCGAATATTCCCTGTGTCCCAATCGTCATTTATATATCCCCCATATGTCCTTCCGGCGTCCCCGTTGTAGTTGTGTCCCTGTGTCCCGGTCGTCATTTATATTCCCTGTTTCCCGGTCGCCGTTTTTGTCCCGGTGTCTAGGTCTGTAATTTCTCTTTGAGTGTCCCGGTCGCCATTTATATTCCTTTTGTCCCGGTATCCTGGTCTGTAACATACAACAATAGATCAATTGTTTTGTATCTTTGTTCACGATCCCATTCTACACATGTAGAAATAAAAGCAGTACGATTACGCATAAATTGATCTTGATTTTCGATTTGGGCACCAAACGACGTCATTTGGAAACATGAGTTATATTTTCTGATGTTTGATAAAAAAACGCTTAGATTCTGACGTAGTTCCAGCAAGCAAAGTTTTCAATGGCTCTGGGGGTGCAGCCAGTAGAGGAAGTTTAACTTTCCCTGAGGTGCAACACATTCCCATTGTTTCACCATTAAATTTCAAGGCCTTGCAATAGGAACAAATTTTAGACATATTCCCGATTTGAACAAATCTACTGTAATCATCCACTGGGCTGTACCTGAATGCCATGCGGTAATTTTCAGGTGGCTCTTGTGATTCCTCGACACGCCTTCTTTTTTCACTTTCTATTTTAGCAGCAAGTCTGGTTTCGCGTTGCTCTGGTAGTTCCTCGACACACCTTCATTGACGTAAATGGCACATTCCTAATCTAGCATTATCTCTTGAAGCCGCAAGCCTGTTTTCACGTTGCTCTTGTGATTCCTCGACACGCCTTCTTTTTTTACTTTCTCTTTCAGCAGCAAGTCTGGTTTGGCGTCGCTCTGGTAGTTCCTCGACACGCCTTCGTTGACGTAAATTGCACATTCCTCATCTGGCCCTTTCTCTTTGAACTGTAACCCTGGTTTGGCTTTTTCGTAGCATTCTATAACATTGACAGTTGGAGAAATCTCCACGTGCCAAGCTGGCTAAAGCTTAACAATTTATAATAAAACTTAAAATTTTAAGTATCTTTTTTAAGGTTTTCAAATTACATTAATCTATTGTCAAAATATTTCGAAATATTTATGCAAATCCCAGTTTTACATTTAACCCTCAACACAAAAATGTATACAACTTATTTTTATATATATCTATATATATAGCTGTTGGGGTGGCGCTTCGCGCCACCCCAACACCTAGTTGGTGGGGGCGCTTCGCGCCCCTCGCGCGCGTAAGTCGTTACGCGCCATATTAGTTATGCGCCATTGTAGTTGTGTCCCTATGTCCCATCTGTGAATATATATATATATATATATATATATATATATATATATATATATATATATATATATATATATATATATATGTTTTTAACTACGTAAAACTTGCGAATATACGACATTCTTTGCTGTCCCATTGTCTGTGCATATAAATAGATTGTCAGGTTTACCGACTCTTGAACATGCAACATATAATTCTCAATGGGCAAAACAATCCGTATTCAGATTTATACCTAAAGATTCTAATGATTGCCCTTGAGCTTTGTTGATGGTGATTGCTAATCGAACATTCCCTATGTCCCCGTCGTCATTTATATATCCCCCTGTGCCCCCCGGCGCCCCCGTTGTAGTTGTGTCCTTGTGTCTCGGTCGTCATTTATATTCTTTTTAGTTTTTTTTCGGTTTTTACTTTTTTTTTTCTTTTTTTTCTTTTTTCTTCCCTGTGTCCCGGTCGTCATTTGTGTCCCGGTGTCCCAGTCTGTAATATCTCTTTGAGTGTCCTGGTCGTCATTTATATTCCCTGTGTCCCGGTGTCCCGGTCTGTATATACATTCGTTTTTGAATTGGTCTTTTTTTTAGTTTTTTGTTTTTTACCTTTATTTTAGTTTTTTTTTAGTTATACCTCATGATTCTAATGATTGCCCTTGAGCTTTGATGGTGAGTTGATGGTGATTGCTAATCGAACATTCCCTGTGCCACTGTCGTCATTTATATATCCCCCTGCGCCCCCCGGCGTCCCGGTCGTCATTTGTGTCCCTGTGTCCCGGTCTGTATATACATTCGTTTTTGAATTGGTATATGATGAAATATATTTTGTTTTTCTTCCTTTTTTCTTTTTAGTTTTTTTGGTTTTTACCTTTTTTTTAGTTTTTATTTTGTTTTCTTTTTAGTTTTTTTGTAGTTTTTACCTTTTTAGTTTTGTTTTTCTCCTTTATTTTTCAGTTTTTTTCCTTTTTTTCTTTTTTTTTTTCTTTTTTCTTTTTTAGTTTTTTTTTATTTTTTATTAGTTTTTAGTTTTTTTTCTTTTTAGTTTTTTTTTGTTTACTTTGTTTTAGTTTTTTTTAGTTTTTTAGTTTTTTCTTCTTTTTTTTGTAGTTTCTCAGACCTTGATCCTGGAACATAACGCGTCACCAACTCAGCTACTTGGGTTTGAATACATTCGTTTTTGAATTAGTTGAAGAAATAAATTTTTCGTTTTTAGTTTTTCTTTCTTTTTTTAGTTTTTTTTGTAGTTTTTACCTTTTTTAGTTTTTTTTCTTCTTTTGAATTCCGGGTTGAAACTCTCAGATCTACAACCTGAAATATAACGCTCTACCAATATTCGTTACGCGCCATTGTAGTTGTGTCCCTGTGTCTTTTAGTTTTATTATTGGTTTTTACCCTTTTTTTAGCTTTTTTAGTTTTTTGTTTTTTCTTTTTAGTCTTTTTTCTTTTTCAGTTTTTAGTTTTTTTAGTTTTTTTATTAGTTTTTAGTTTTTCTTTCGTTTTAGTTTTTTTTCGTTTTTACCTTTTTTTTAGTTTTTTTTTTAGGTTTTAGTTTTGTAGTTTTTACATTTTTTTAGTTCTTTTTTCTTTTTTAGTTTTTAGTTTTTTAATTTTTATTAGTTTTTTTAGTATTCTAGCTTTTTTAGTTTTTTTAGTTTTGTTCCTTTTAGTTTTTTGTAGTTTTTACCTTTTTTAGTTTTTTTCTTCTTTTGTATTCAAGGTTCGAACCTAGAATCTCTCGAACCTGGAACCTGGAACATACCGCGTTACCAACTCAGCTACATCAGCTTGTATACTTTCGTTTTTGAATTGGTATATGATGAAATAATTCAGACGTCATATGCAGACAGACAGACAGACAGATATAACTCACAAACAACTTATTTATATATATATATATATATATATATATATATATATATATATATATATATATATATATATATATATATATATATATATATATATATATATATATATATTTACAGGTGGGACACAGGGACACAACTACAATGGTGCGTAACTAATATGGCTCGTAATGACTTACGCGTGCGGGGGGGCTTTGGGGGCGCAAGGCACTCCCACCAACTATTTTATATATATTATATACCCACCAATTTTTGAAAATAGCTTCCTTCACCAGAGTTCATCATGGACTAATTGAAAATAATGTATAGACTCCCTATTCGCTCATATACATTCCCTCCTCCTATTTGCATAGAAACCATCTGGAAAAAATATGTATTCACTTTCATGCAAAACCTTGCAAGAATCAAATTTAACCCTTATTTACTTAGACTTACGACTTCCCACGCCGGTCAGGCGGTAACGATGCCTCTCCACGATTACACCTCCAGCCTCTAAGGCCAAAGTTCATCAAAGGTTGTTCTTGAGACCTCTCCTTTTTATTTTAGGCATCTTTGAAGCGTTACACTCTGTTGTCCGCGCTGTCAAACTCTTGGAAGAGTCCAACACCAAATATCATGAAGAAAACGATTGCTGCCCATTCTAACAATGTGTCCCCAATTTTGCCACTGACTTATTATGAGTTTATCAATAAAGAGTGGCTGTTTAGTATTCTCTCTAATGGATGAGTTCTCTCTAGCTGTTGTGATAGCACCCTGCTTTTAGAACCATACACGAGTACTGGGAGGACATTATTTATCAGAGAGCCTCAATTTCAGCTTCAAAGAGTGAGTGGTACTTCTCCAGACGTTTCTTCACTTACTAAATGCGCTTCCTGTACACGCGTTACGTGGGGTGATTTCATACTTTAGGCCTCTATCAGCTATGACAGAACTGGCAAGACATTTAACACCTCTATCTCTTCGATTCTCTTTGCTTTAGCTGTCAGCGCATCAGTGGTTTTGTCTCTTGCGCGATTATTTTATGTGTCCTAATTATTTTCATGATTATTTTTCTATGAATCAGGAGCACGATATATATGATGCAAGAAATTCACAACTTTTAAGCCAGGAAAAAAGAAAAACAGTGTGATCATGCATAAGCGGGTCATAATCTGGGGCCTCCTGTTTGGAATAATCTGCTGGCTATAATCAAGGAGTCTGTCACTTTATGCGGGCTTAAAAATAAATTGAAAACATTTTATTTAACTAAAAGATTTTGAAGGACGGAAGGTTCTTAATTTTTTTTTTTGGCAGTTTTTTGGGGTGGGGTGGGGGCTGAAACCGGTAAATTATATATAACTGGATTATTTGGTTGTATTGTGTTCATGTGTATGTGTTGTTGTTTTTTATATATAAGATAGGCTAGGTGGATAATCATGAGTTACTGTGCTTGGATATTTATTTATAAGATATAAACCATTACTTAAATTGGCGGCACAAGTCCTTCAGACTTTCTTTTTGCTGCAATAATTTATTAGTGGTGTCATTTTGATTTAAGTTTATATTGTGGATAAACATATACCCAACCTACTTACCCACCTATTGCAAAATCTATTCGTTCACCTGCTTTCGAGAGTCTATTTACGTTGTATTAAAGGTCTCTCTTAATTGAGAAAGAAGCGTTATATCGTCTGAAAAATCTGCATGAACTGAATTGTGATTTTCGTTTAGCTGGATGCCACCTGGAAGCTGCACGTCCACAGCATAAAATCAATGAGCACTGTGAGCAGCACAAGGGAAAGAATGCACCCCTGTCAAACCCCTGTGTTTATTTTGAACCACTCAGTCAAAGACCTATCATCAGTTTGAACACAACACATTTGTTGATCACATACCACCATAATAATTCTGAAAATTTTATCAGAGAGGCCATAGTAACGCATTAAATTTAACTGAGGATCTCTATGGATTGAATCGAAAACCTTCAAGAAATTGATGAAAGCTATTAAGATTTTAGTCTGCAATCCCTTTGACTATTTAATAAGTATTCTTACTTCAAAATATCTATTTAGTAAAAGCTAAGCATCGATTTAGTACAAAACCTATTTGGTCAGAGGCCATGCTGTTCATTTGAGTGTGGTGTCAACTTTTGTCTGGATGCGATTCAAAAGTACTTGGCTGAAGACTTTGCTTCCAGCAGAGTGTAGGGTGATACCCCGCTAATTGTTGCAATCATTAGTTTTACCCTTTTTAAATTCAAAGGGTAAATTTGCTACTTAGGTCTACTATTTCAGTACTAGCAGGGTTTCTAATAAGTTTTCTTTTTAATTTGAATTCTCAAAGGAATTTTCAATAGGGTGCGGCTTGTGAGGTGTTGTAATCAGGCCAAATTGGCTATTTATTTGTTAATTATTAGTTAACATGCTAGGTTTTGTTAGAGGACAATAGAGTTTTTTTTATCTTTTCTTTATTTTAGGGTATAAATTAAATGAAAAGTTGTATTTTTTTTACAAATATTAATTAATTGCAATAGTTAGTTAATTATTAGTTTGTGTGCTAGGTTTTAGCAAAGGAAACAGAGCTTGTATATTTTATTTTTATCCTTTACTTTATAGTCTAAATTAAAGTAAAGTTGCAATTTACTGCAACTATTTATTAGTTGCATTAGTTAATTAATTATTATATAACCATGCTTAGTTTCGGTAGAGGACAACAGATAGGGGAATGCCCCACAGATAGGTAAAGTAGCTCCATAGGAGTCTTAGATCAAGTAGGACCTTGTCCCAGGGGATCCATAATAGAAACTGGGAAACCCTCCCCTGGGGGTCATAATTACAGATGGAGGAGGATGAAGGCCCCTCAAATGTACACTCAACAGCGCCCACTGCCTTGTTCACACTTCAGATGAGTTACAAACCTTCCCCCAGTAATGGGTTAAATTGCATAGTGCTGCAGAACACCTTCGTGGGAGGATCCTCTACAGAAGGACCACTGCGGCAGGGCGTAAGATCCAGATTTATGGACAACGGCCTCCATAAAGGGTTGCCTTGACCCTTTCAGGGTACCTGCAAGACTGGAAAACTTGCAGTCAATTTTTCCCACTTTGGGAGTGGCGCCCCTTGAGAAAACTATAGCATAGTAAAGAACACAGCACTCGTACGGGATTCTGATTATTGGATATTCTTCTGGGCCAGGTTTGCTTTGATGGGCATTTTTGGGCATAATGTTTGTAGGCATAAATATACAATGAGTCGGAGGTAATAGGCTTGGGACTGTCTGTGTAGGATTTCGACCCTTGTTGATAGAAGAGCATTACCGAGTGCTGAAAACCGTGTTGTGAACAAAATGGGCCCAGGATTGCACAAAGCCTCCAACTTACTGGAGGTCCCAGGGACTTCTTGCTGTCTGGTTCTAAGCCGGCTCAAGTGTTTTGGTGTAGATTTGAGAAAATATGTTGGTCCCCATCCCGCACTGGTATTCGGGATCACTGCTTTTCCTGAGGCAAAAATCATTTCAAAGATTTAAAGAACATGAAAATTGGAACTTGAAATGTTACGACGTTTAAAAATGACTATCGTATCGACATTTTGACTGACGAATTCAGATGGTTTGAACTGGTTTTTATAGGAGTTTCAGCAACTCATATGCCAGGGGTGTGAAGCATGAAATTAGGTGACATATTATTTGTTTACTCAGGCAGGAAGGAGGGAGTACATAGACAGGGAGTAGGGCTCATGATGAATAATGAAGCTGCTAAGTATTGTTTAAGTTGGGAAGGTATTAATAATAGAATAATAATTGCTCATTTTATGACTAAAAAGTTCAGGGTATAAGTTATAGTAGTATATGCCACGTTGAACGAACTGATTGAGATACTAGTGACTCAAATGCATTTTACTTACAGTTACAGGAGCAAATAGACATGGTAATAGGTAGAAATATGGTGTTTTTGCTAAGAGATTTTAATACCCAGGCTGGTAGAAATAGGGATAGATGGTTTCCTAGCCTATGTAAATTTGGTTTAGGAAAAGAAAACAGTAATGGCTATAGGCTCTTGCAATTTTGTAGGTATAACAACCTAGTTATAACCAATACGGTGTTTGATCACAAAATGGCCCATAAGTTGACATGGTATTCACGTGATGGTAAGACAGCAAACCTTTTTGATTATGTTATTGTAAACAGAAGACTAGCAGGTTCAATACAAGATACTAGGGTGTATAGGAGTTCTGTAATTGATGTTAAAACTAAAGATCACCATCTAGTAGTGTTTAAGGTTAATTTAAAGCTGAAATTTTGGAAGGGTAACTCCCTCCCGAAAAGTTACGATGTTAGTAGACTCCAGGATGAAAATTTGAGAAAAAACTTCCAGGGACAGTTGAATACTAAACCAGAGAGTTTAAAATTTGACAATGTGGAAGATGGATGGAATAATTTCAGAAAAACAATTTGTGAAGTTGCTGATGGTGTCCTATTAAAGAGGGCTGAGACTGCAACTAGAAATGTTAGTGAAAAAGCTTCAGGTTTTATAGAGAGTAGAAGGGGTTTGTATAAGAATTATCTGAGTCATAGGTCGTATGAAAACAAAAGGAATGTAAAGAAAGTGGAGAAAGCATTAAAATATTAACTAAGGAGATGTAAAGTGGAGGCCATGGATAAAATTGCTGAGGATCTGGAAGAGGCACCTAGACGGCATAGTAGTAAAATATTATACTTGCATGTTAGTGAATTGAAAGGGAGTAGCCCCTCCAGACTAGTCCCAGTTAAGGATAGAAATGAGGCCGGAGTTAGTGATAAGGGAAAAGTTAAAGAAAGATGTAAGGAACATTTTGAGAATGTGCTAAACCGAGATACAGATACAGGAAAATATATAGATGAAAATGAAAAAGTTTGTGACACCTTGGATGCGAAGGAAGATTTTCTTAGGGAGGAAGAATTAGCGAGAGTACTAAAAGGATTAAAAAATGATAAGGTCTCAGGTCCTGGTGTATGATTAATGAGTTTCTTAAATATGGTGGCTCTGAGGTTAGGAATAAGCTACTGAAGATTATGAACATGATTTTTGAAAAAGGGGATGTACCCAATGATTTTAGGAAAACCTTAATTAGACCACTGTATAAGAAAGGTGACAAGCGTGATTGTCGTAATTATTGAGGCATTAGTTTGGTCTCTGTAGGTAGCAAATTACTGAGTAATGGGATACTTCTTAGACTGAGAGATGCTGTTGACAAAGTCTTAAGGGAAGAACAATGTGGTTTTAGAAAAGGTAGAGGAGGTGTCGACAAAGTTTTTACTCTTAGGTTAATAGTTGAGAAGTCCCTTCGTTGTCAAAGACCTTTGGTCCTCAGTTTTATCGATTATGAGCAGGCTTTTGAGTCTGTTGATAGAAAAGCGTTAACAAAGGTCTTATCATTATATGGTATGCCAGAAAAATACATTAAAGTGATTTGTGCTATGTACTAGAATAATACTGCTGCAGTTAAGGTAGGAAATGAGGTTAGCAACTGCTTTTGTAATAAATGAGTAGTTAAGCAGGGTTGTGTTACATCCCCCTTTATATGGATCATTTTGATGGAGTTCGTCTTAGGGAGCACAGAAAAGACAATTGGAGACCATGGAATCAAATTGGGAGGAAGAACGCTCCTGGACTTAGATTATGCTGATGATTTAAGCATATTAGATGAAAGTGTAAGCAAAATGAATGAATTTTTAGAGTTCAGGGTGCTAAAATAGGCTTGAAAATTAATTTTAAGAAGACTAAGTCACTAAGCCTGCGAATAAGTGAAGATGAACAGGTGACATTTATTAACAAAAAGCTTGATCAGGTTGGGAGCTTCAGTTACTTTGGTAGTATTATTAGTAAGGATGGTGGGAGCAGCGAAGATGTTAAAAGTAAAACAGCTAAGGCTCAGGGTGTTTTTTCACAGTTAAAAAAAAGTTTGGAAGAATAGAAAGATAAGTCTGTAAACCAAGATTATTGTAAACCAAGACTATTGGAAGCTACATTGATGACAGTGGTCAAATATGGCTCTGAAGCATGGGCACTTCGAAAAGCAGATGAATATTAACTAGATGTTTTCCAGAGAAATTGCCTACAGATTGTTCTGGGTACCCGGTTGACTGACCGTATTTCAAAAAATAGGTTGTACGAAAAAAGTGGTTCAATCCTGCTTTCTAGGGCTATAATGAAAGAAAGGTTGAGATGGCTAGACCACGCTCTTCGGATGAAGGATGACAGATTACCAAAGATTGTCCTTTTTGGCCAACCGTCTGGGGCTACATGGAAAGCAAGTCGTCCTTGTCTGGGTTAGGAGGCTGTCATAAATAATGATTTAAAGGAAATGGGAACTTCCTGGGAGGGTTTAAAGAGGGATACTTAAAATATATTAGGTTGGAGGAGGAGCGTGCGTAGTTGTGTTGGCTTCGGGCGGCTTGGTGCTGCAGTGAGTTATTAGCAGTAGTAGTAGTAGCAGTAGTAGTATTAGTAGCTGTAGTAATTCTATAATTCAGTCAAGCCCCCAATCCTCCCCATTAAAGATAAAGCTTTTTTCTTAATATTCCTAGCTGCCTTCTTAACTTTTTCCCCTAAGACACTATTAGTTACTGTACCAATTATTTTCCTAAGATAATTCCATCTATCTTTTACATTGACAAATTTTAAAATCTCCTGTTTATTACTCGACTTCTATTGAAAAGTTTGCCAACAACTATTGCAGTATGCCAACATCTGTGGCTAATATATTTGAAATTTTCTTGATATGAATTTTAAATGACAATTCCTTCATAAAAATACTAAAATACTGAGTATTTGACACCCTCCTTATTGCAAGACCCCCAGCCTCAACTGAACATATCCAAATATAACAACTACCAGGCCATTAAAACTGGATAAATTTGACTTATAATAATAATCATAATTTATTTCTTACCCACTTACAAAACAGAATAATGGAGTACAAGTAGAAAAACAAAGAACTACAAATAACAAAAAATACAAGAAAAAGAAACAGCAATTTACCAAAAGAGACAGATAAGATGATTGTTTGGACCGAGACGGATTGACACTTCGTAAATTAACTTTGAACTTAGTTTTTCCACTGAGAGAACATTATCCGTTGCCTGATATTCACTAATTAACCTTTGGCTCTGAAATGATTGTGGTGAATAGAGTAAAAACTTGCAATGCCGATAGTAATCGGCCTTGACCCTCTTTACGTCACATTTATTCATAAGCTTATAAGGCCCTGCGCAAAATAACACAGAATGGACGCAAAAACTCGAGTACAGCTTTGCAAGTGCTTGTCACCGGAAATGTCCGCGATTTCTAACAATTTTAGAGTACTCTAATTTAAGTTTAATTTGAATATCCTGAATTGTCTGAAAACTAAAAGAACTTCGAGAATTCAAAACAGAAATCCCAAGTCATCGAAAAGAAGTGACTTGTGGTACGAAAAAGAACTGCAATCCAAAGGATAAGATGAACTAACCCCATTAAATATAAAAGATCTACATTTATCTGCATTTAGCAATAATCCAATCCTTACAAATACATCAGTGATGGATCGGACAGAACGCCCTGAGCCAGCCTTCGTTTGGCTAATAAGAAGCAAGTCGACAGCATAATCTAAATATGATACGTCTCTGAGTCCTGTGCAACAAGAACTAGGCATACCAGACAAAAATATTTCAATTGAACTTCCCCTTGTCTAACTCCAAATTTGACTGGTATTTTTTTGAAGAAATCACCGTTCCCTGATTTTAATCTTAAATAAGAATTTGAAGACCAAAACTTCAAAACCAGAATCACAGACCCATTCGCACCAAGTTCACTAAGAGAATACTAAGCTTGGGCGTGTTATCCATTATCTAATGCCTTAGATATGCCAAGGGTGTAAAAATGAAGACTGTAACTACTCCAATCGGCTTCCTTAATAAGTTGCGCTAAAACACGATGAATATGTTGACAGCTTAGACCTAACCTGAAGCTAAACCATTTAGCCTCATAATTAACAAATTCATCGATAAGGGAAGTAGAACATATTCAAATAATTTACTTATAGTACAGGCGACGGTAATCGATCTATAAGAATTACATAAATTTAGAGTTTTTCCTTTCTTTAACATAAAACTCACACTTCCACACAAAAATTAATTAGGAGCAATTTATCTTGAAAGGTACATCTGAAACGATAAATGAAGATGCGATAGAAGTTTTGCTGACTTCGGATCTAAATGAACCATACAAATACCATTAAGGTCACAAGACTTTGATTTTAACAGTCGAAAAGATTTCACAATCTTAGATTTATAAACTGGTCATTGGCTCACACTAATAGGAAGAACCTTCGCCACCAAAGTAGTAAAACGGCTACGAAGATCATAATGAATCACGGAAAAGATGCCTGGATAATTTTTAGTCCTTGACGATCTTGGAATAGTATCAGTAGAAGAAGATTCTTCAAGTTTCGAAGCATTCAGCACATTTTGCCACTGTTTACCATTAATTTGAACTTGAGCTCCAAAAAATCGAACTACACGATGATGCCACTTATAAGCCAATTTTGTCCTCTGCTTGACGTAAAGAACTTGCTCACTAGAAGGTCTATGAAAAGCAATTCAGATTTTAAAATAAAACTTGGTTTGGTTCTTCACTTTCTCAAGTTCTTGATCACTCTTCCAAAAGGTCGTATGGTTGTCACGTCACACACAATTCAACAGAAAAGCTAATGCTTCAGCTTGTTTAATTGCAGAAACGATATTTCTGAAGCAATGAGCGTCACCATGACACTTACCATGAGCGTCACTGACAAAATAACCAGCACCAAGAAGATGATGAGGTATCAAAATAGTGGATAGCAGAAAAGCGAGTTTCGAAAAATAAAGTGACCGATTCGCATTATCCCAATCACTTTTGCAAATCCATTTCTTAGGCTTAGGAGGAGCACCGAAACTGATTATTGGGCAAATGCTCGGATCTGATTAAGAGGGAGATTGTCATAGAACTTTTTACTGATCGTTGATATGAGTATTAGAGGAATGAAGAAGAGGTAAACACACACAATAGTCCAAATTAGAAACTAATCCACTATTCTGGATATATGAGAAGCTGCAATCCTTATTTATAATCCTATGCGCAGATGGTAGAGCATTTGGCAAGATTTCAGATTGACTGGATGATATGTGAATGTTACAATTTTTATATCACGGACAAGAAACCTGGAATACTCAAGAGATTCAATTCCACTAATTATACCTTGTAGCTTATCACAGGACTTGGCAAAACTCGATAACAACTGTACTGAATTTTTTTCATTTGGCAGGCATTAATTAGGAAAGATTCACCAAGTCTTACAGTGAGGAAACGCTCAGATGAATAGTAGCACGTCGGTAATAAATCTGCAAGAGACCATCTGATATAACACGCAAGGCCACCAGGATGCCTGCTCCGAGTCCATCTAGCATTGGTACTAAACACAATCAGATTATCATTCCTTCGTAAGAATTTCACGCTGCAGGCAGGAAGCAAATGTTCTTGCAAGAGAAGGACATAAAAATGGCTCAACTTTGTCTTTAGTCCCGTCAATTTTAAACGAGCACACCGAAATTTTGTGACAGTTAATTTATGAAGGCACCCTGTCACAGTCTTAAAAAGAGCCTGGACACGTGGACAGCAAAAACTAAATGGCACATGATCGTCGCCACAATTTGCGAATTTTAATGGATCGGTACATGGGGTGTCTTTGCATTACTTTGCATAACCAGAGAATCTAGCACATTTATAGCAGGTGCTAGGACAGTTAGTAATAAGATGTTCAGGAGACTGGTATTTGTTAAAGCATCTTGGGATTTTCTTAAATTCATAGACACGGATCAGTTCATATTCAATTTCCAACCCTAATTTAAGAGCTGAAATAAGAGATCCTTGATCACTAAAACTAATCTTGGCACACCGGCAAGTTCCAATTCGGGTGGCTTCAGCAACTCCAGAATAGTTCTAGAACAGAGATAAATCAAACAAGTCATCAATTCCTTTTGTGATTATGTAGAACTTCCTTTCCAGAACCTTCACAACCGATCCACGCAAGACCGATTGAGCTGTATCGCAAAGGCCACTTTCCACAACGCTGTCAATATTCACTATTGTTCTGTCTATTGACTATTGTTATTGTCTAGAGGCAAGAATAATCTCAACACATTCAATTCCGGCAGTTTTATCAATCACAGCTTTTCGTTTTGACCGATTGTCAAGATCACGCACCGTCTTCGTGATAACGAAAATATGAATGATAGGAAAAGGCTCTGTTTTCATTTTCTGAGTATGTTCAAGCATGTCCTTAAGGTGATTCATTAGAGCATTTGGTCCAGTGCGCTTAGGAAAAACATCCGTAATCGACAGCTTTTCCCACATCAGTATCTTCCCCCTGGCAATATCAGCCCGCTCAAAACAGTCAACAGCTGATTTCAAAATAATTTCATCTTCTACTCCTCTCTCCAAGTTATACTGAGAAAGCTCAGAACGGGGGAAAAAGCTAAACATTCTGAAAACTCAGAATCAAAGTCCATTTTCTTGCACATTCGTCAATCCAATCCAGTAATGAAAGAGACGATAGGAAAAAGACGAAATGAAAATTTTCAATCTGCATTTTCATTATAGTTAATTCACTGACTGTTTAGGAGTCGATTGATATCAAATTCACACAAATTCAAAAGCTTTTGCCGATGAAACAGATATTATTTTACAAGGAAAACTAAACAGGTGAACACCCTAGCGTTCCCAATTGACTGAATTGAATGAATAAAAGAACCTAGGACCAAAGGAAGCGTCAGAACCCCCTCAACTATTCTCCACAATTTACAGGTAACTTAATACCGTTGGGTACAATACGTTGCTTGCGGGAGATTAATTCCACTATTCTGCTTGTTCCCAGTACGCTTCTCAATGATTTGGAATTAAAGATTATATATGGTCGCTGAAATGATTCGAATTTAACCACTGAATTAATGCAAGTTTAAAAAACAAAATGGTTTCACTCTAAGTCTAGGTCAAGTTGCACCATGGTAAACATTATGAAATAACATTTGAATTAGCAATGGTCACTGTATTAACTCAAGTTCACAGCACTTAATTAATATAGGTCCAAAGCAGTCTTTAAAATCCAACAAAGCCAAAGAAGTGTTCGCACTTTGAAGACAAAATGAAGACTGTTACATCTCATAGAGATTGATATAGACTCATTCATCATTTTAAATAATAACTAGCTGGGTCCTGGCGGCCTCACCACCAGGCCCCATCATGGCACGCGGCAGCCTTCTATATATGGTTTCTCATTGTCCCTTGTATTTTAACCGCAGAGAGCTTGCTGTCTTTACATATTGCAGTTTTTTCACACACACAAAGAAACATTCATATATATATATATATAATATATATATATATATATATATATATATATATATATATATATATATATATATATATATATATATATATATATATATATATATATATATATATATATATATATATATATATACTAGCTGTTGGGGTGGCGCTTCGAACCACCCCAACACCTAGTTGGTAGGGCGCTTCGCGCCCCCCCAAGCCCCCCCGCGCGCGTAAGTCGTTACGCGCCATATTAGTTACACACCATTGTAGTTGTGTCCCTGTGTCCCACCTGTGAATATAGATAGATTTATATATGTGGGGTGCTTCGTGCCCCCCAAGCCCCCCCGCGCGCGTAAGTCGATACGCGCCATATTAGTTACGCGCCATTGTAGTTGTGTCCCTGTGTCCCACCTGTGAATATAGATAGATTTACATATGTGTTTCAAACTACGTAAAAATTGCGAATATACAACATTTTTGGCTTTCCCATTGTCTGTCCATATACAAAGCCGTATGTACTAATAATGACGTCATATGCAAACGCTCTTTTTACAAACAAACAAACATGCATACACACAACTCGTTTTTATATAGATAGATAGATAGATAGATACAATACAAATTAACTACGTAAAACTTGTGAATATACAACAGTCTTCGCTGTCCCATTGTCTGTGCGTATAAATAGATTGTCAGGTTTACCGACCCTCAAAGATGCAACATACAATTGTACATTGGTAAAGCAATCTGTATTAAGATCTATACCGCATTTTTCTAGTGATTGCCCTTGAGCTTTGTTGATGGTGGTTGCAAATGCTAATCGAATTGGGAATTGCAATCTTTTAAATTGAAAAAGCAGATCCGTTGGAATCATGGGAATGCGA
>NC_088863.1:65162701-65182701 GCF_032884065.1 Artemia franciscana | reverse complement strand
TAAAAAAACTAAAAATCTAAAAATCTAAATAAACTAAAAAAGAAAAAAAATAAAAAAGGAAAAAAATAAAGGAGAAAAACAAAACTAAAAAACGAATGTATATACAGACCGGGACACCGGGATACAAATGATGACCGGGACACAGAGAATATAAATGACGACCGGGACACAGGGACACAACTACAATGGGGACGCCGGGGGGCACAGGGGGAAATAAATGACGACCGGGACACCGGGACACAAGGAATATAAATGACGCTCGGGACACTCAAAGAGAAATCACAGACTGGGACACTGGGACACAAATGACGACCGGGACACAGGGAATATAAATGACGACCGGGACACAGGGACAAAACTAAAAATGGGACGCCGGGGGGCACAGGGGGATATATAAATGACGATGGCGACACAAGGAATGGTCGATTAGCAATCACCATCAACAAAGCTCAAGGGCAATCGTTAGAATCATGAGGTATAGATCTGAATACGGATTGTTTTCCCATGGACCATTATATGTTGCATGTTCAAGAGTCGGTAAACCTGACTTTATATGCACAGACAATGGGACAGCAAGGAATGTTGTATATTCGCAAGTTTTACGCAGTTAAAAACATATATATATATATACTAGCTGTTGGGGTGGCGCTTCGCGCCACCCCAACACCTAGTTGGTGGGGCGCTTCAGGCCCCCCCAAGCCCCCCCGCGCGCTTAAGTCGTTACGCGCCATATTAGTTACGCGCCATTGCAGCTGTGTCCCTGTTTCCCACCTGTGAATAGAGATAGATATAAATATATATTTTTAACTACGGAAAACATGCAAATATACAACATTCTTCGCTGTCCCATTGTCTGTGCATATAAATAGCATTTATATTCCCTGTGTCCCGGTTGTCATTTGTGTCCTGGTGTCCCAGTTTGTAATTTCTCTTTGAGTGTCCCGGTCGTCATTTATATTCCCTGTGTCCCAGTGTCCCGGTCGTCATTTGTGTCCCGGTGTTCCGGTCTGTAATTTCTATTCAAACAATCCCTGTGTCTCAGTCGTCAATTATATATCCTGCCTGTGCCCCCGGCGTCCCCGTTGTAGTTGTGTCCCTGTGTCCCGGTCGTCATTTATGTTCCCGGTCGTGATTTGTGTCCGGGTGTCCCAGTCTATAATTTTTCTTTGAGGTTCCTGGTCGTCATTTATATTCCCTCTGTGTCGGTCGTCATTTGTGTCCCGGTCTGTAATTTATCTTTGAGTGTTTTTTCTTTTTATTTTTTTTAGTTTTTTACATTTTTTCAGTTTTTTTTTCTTCTTTATTTTTCAGCGTCACTATGAAGTATATATCGCCGAACCTTTGTTTTTTAACTTAAATCTGGTAGGCATTGATGACCTTATCCAAGTCAAAATCCCAAACCCAATCATCATCGCTATCATTTTCAGTTTTGATATGTTTTGACTCTTGCTTTCCAGGTGGATTTTCATCTAACTGCGCGGTTTTGCGTTCTTTAGCCGCAAGCCTGTTTTCTTGCTGTTCTTGTGATTCCTCGACACGCTTTCTTTTCTTACTTTCTCTATCAGCTGCAAGCCTGTTTTCTTGCTGTTCTTGTGATTCCTCGGCACGCTTTCTTTTCTTACTTTCTCTATCAGCAGCAAGTTTTTTGGCATAGACTCTTTGAGCAGCTTCCTCGGCTGTTGCCATTGTAGGTTCTTCAGTCATTTTACAATTAAACATTTTTCCGTGAATACATGTCTTAAATATCTTTAATGACGTCACGGTCATAGCAAAAATGACGACAACTAACTTCATGACGTCAGTCGACACAGAAACATGACGTCACCTGATCCACAGATCCACAGACAGACAACTTATTTTTATATATATAGATATTTAAACTAGCTGTTGGGGTGGCGCTTCGCGCCACCCCAACACCTAGTTGGTGGGGCGCTTCGCGCCCCCCCAAAGCTCCCCCACGCGCGTAAGTCGTTACGCGCCATATTAGTTACGCGCCATTGTAGTTGTGTCCCTGTGTCCCACCTGTGAATAGAGATAGATATAAATATATGTTTTTAACTACGTAAAACATGCGAATATACAACATTCTTCGCTGTCCCATTGTCTGTGCATATAAATAGATTGTCAGGTTTACTGACTCTTGAACATGCAACATATAATTGTCCATGGGAAAAACAATCCGTATTCAGATCTATACCTCATTATTCTAATGATGTGTCCCTGTGTCCCAGTCGTCATTTATATTCCCTCTGTCCCGGTCGTCATTTGTGTCCCGGTGTCCCAGTTTGCAATTTCTCTTTGAGTGTCCCGGTCGTCATTTATATTCCCTGTGTCCCGGTGTCCCGGTCGTCATTTGTGTCCCGGTGTCCCGGGACACAGGGACACAACTACAACGGGGACACCGGGGGAAACAGGGGGATATAAATGACGACCGGGACAAAAAAACTAAAAAGAAATAAAAACTAAAAACTAATAAAAAAAACTAAAAAATCTAAAAATCTAAATAAGCTAAAAAAGAAAAAAAAAGGAAAAAAATAAAGGAGAAAAACAAAACTAAAAAACGAATGTATATACAGACCGGGACACCGGGATACAAATGATGACCGGGACCCGGGACACAGGGAATATAAATGACGACCGGGACACAGGGACACAACTACAACGGGGACACCGGGGGAAACAGGGGGATGTAAATGACGACCGGGACACCGGGACAGGGAATGGTCGATTAGCAATCACCATCAACAAAGCTCAAGGGCAATCATTAGAATCATGAGGTATAGATCTGAATACAGATTGTTTTCCCATGGACCATTATATGTTGCATGTTCAAGAGTCGGTAAACCTGACAATCTATTTATATGCAAAGACAATGGGACAGCAAAGAATGTTGTATATTCGCAAGTTTTACGTAGTTAAAACCATATATATATATATATATATCTATATTCACAGGTGGGACATAGGGACACAACTACAATGGCGCGTAACTATTATGGCGCGTAACGACTTACGCGCGCGGGGGGGCTTTGGGGGGGGCGCGAAGCGCCCCCACCAACTAGGTGTTGGGGTGGCGCGAAGCGCCACCCCAACAGCTAGTATATATATAAAAATAAGCTGTCTGTCTGTCAGTGGATCAGGTGACGTCATGTTTATGTGTTGACTGACGTCATGAAATTAGTTATCGTCATTTTTGCTTTGACGGTGACGTCATTAACGGTATTTAAGACATTTGTTCACGGAAAAATGTTTAATTGTAAAATGACTGAAGAACCTACAATGGCAACAGCCGAGGAAGCTGCTCAAAGAGTTTATGCCAAAAAACTTGCTGCTGATAGAGAAAGTAAGAAAAGAAAGTGTTCCGAGGAATCACAAGAACAGCAAGAAAACAGGCTTGCGGCTAAAGAACGCAAAACCGCGCAGTTAGATGAAAATCCGCCTGGACAGCGAGAGTCAAAACATATCAAAACTGAAAATGATAGCGATGATGATTGGGTTTGGGATTTTGACTTGGATAAGGTCATCAATGCCTACCAGATTTAAGTTAAAAAAACAAAGGTTCGTCGATATGTACTTCATAGTGACGCTGAAAAATAAAGAAGAAAAAGAAAACTGAAAAAAGAAAAAAGGTAAAAAACTAAAAAAAAAATAAAAAGAAAAAACACTCAAAGAGAAATTACAGACCGGGACACAAATGACGACCGAGACAGAGGGAATATAAGTGACGACCGGGAACCTCAAAGAGAAATTACAGACTGGGACACCAGGACACAAATCACGACCGGGACACAGGGAATATAAATGACGACCGGGACACAGGGACACAACTACAACGGGGACGCCGGGGGCACAGGCGGGATATATAAATGACGACCGGGACACAGGGATTGTTCGAATAGAAATTACAGACCGGGACACCGGGACACAAATGACGACCGGGACACCGGGACACAGGAAATATAAATGACGACCGGGACACTCAAATAGAAATTACAAACTGGGACACCGGGACACAAATGACGACAGGGACACAGGGAATATAAATGACGACCGGGACACAGGGACACATCATTAGAATAATGAGGTATAGATCTGAATACGGATTGTTTTTCCCATGGACAATTATATGTTGCATGTTCAAGAGTCAGTAAACCTGACAATGTATTTATATGCACAGACAATGGGACAGCGAAGAATGTTGTATATTCGCATGTTTTACGTAGTTAAAAACATATATTTATATCTATCTCTATTCACAGGTGGGACACAGGGACTACGTAAACAGGAGGATTTCTGGATCCATACTCTTGGTACAGCTTATCCTTTTGGACTAAATGATCGTGTGGCAAAATATGGTGACATGTCTCATGTTGTTGTAAAATGTATTGATGGTTTTATGGACCATCCTTCTTTTACTTGTCCTACTAAACGTAAAAAACGATCGAGAGGACATAGGAAAAATAATAGAAAAAATGAATTAGATGTACATATGCTTTCTATAGATCTATGCCAGCAACTTGAATCTAGGGGTATGATTTCTGTAATAAAGTGTATAAATAATTTATCCAAGAGGAATTTAATCAAACTTTTCTGGATTGTTAAGAATAATACAGCTCTTGATTATAATTTTAAAGTAATATGTGATACAATTTGCATTCTAACTAAGACGAAATTTATTTCAAAAAAGAAAAAGTTCGATAAGATTAGTAATAAGGATAACAGATTATATTTACCTATTAATTTTACTTGTAAGCAGATTGAAGATATTAATTTACCAGAAATTTTAAATCAGCGGCATGTGAAACAGGCCCTTCCTAATAATTTAAATTATAATGATAGTCCAGTTTTAACTTATAAATTTTCAAAAACTATTGGGCAAATTATTTTTAATTATAATTTAATACTAAAAAAACTAGATAGCGATATAAATTGGAAACCGGTTTGTAATTGTAAGCAACTTGGCCCATTTGTAAATCCTACTTACAAACATGTTATAACAGGGGACTTGTCAATAATAAAGCAAGATGATCTTCAAATTATGATGAATAAAGGGGCTAATTTCCGTCTTTCTCATCATCTGAAACCATCGAGTGTTCTTGATGGCTTGGAGAATGATTTTGATTTATTTATTGATAAGTGGTGTAAGAAAGAGAATAAAAATAAAGAGAGTTTTCAAAGTTGGAAGAATTTGATTATTAGTAGAGTAAGAAATAAAATATATTCTAACTTAAAAAATAGTAACACTAAATCATTATTTTATAATGCGAAGATTAAACAAGCAATCGCTAATCTAAAGAATGAATTTGTAATTGTGCCAGTGGATAAAGCTAATAATAATTTTGCCATAATTTGTCAGAAGCTGTATTGTGATATCTTAAAAAGGGAGTTATGCACAACTAATGTTTATGAAAAGGTAAATATAGAGGATGAGAATTTAATTGAAAAGACTGAAGAAATACTTTTTAAAAATTTTAATATTAAAATAAATGACAATGATAAAAAGTTCCTTTCCTATATTGGACTGTAAAATTTCATAAGAATCCCCCTAAACCACGGTTTATTGCTGGAGCAGCTAAATGTCCAACCCGCATTGCTGCTACTGACCTCTCTTTAATTTTAAAGGAAATTGTAAATAAACTTAAAACCAATTGTTCTGGTATTAAAAAATTTTCGAATTTTAATCCATATTGGAGTGTTAATAATTCACTGCAGGTGATAGATTCTTTAACAATGGTTTCAGCTAAAAGAATTGAGTCTTTCGATTTTGCGACAAAGTATACTACTATATCACTTAATTTAGTGTTTGATAATTTAAAAACTGTTATAAAGAAATCTTTCCTCTTATCTAGTAAAAGGTTCTTAAAAATAGACAGTTATAATAAAAAAGCCATATGGACAAACTGCTTTAATACTACGGTTAACTTGAGATGTTACAGCTTGGATATGATTTTTGAGTTATTGGAATTTGTTTTATACAATACTTATATAAGATTTGGGGGTGATTTGTACAAGTAAATTATGGGAATTCCCATGGGGGGGAATGCCAGCCCATTTATAGCTGACTTGTTTTTAAGTCAACTAGAATATAAATATATGATGGATAAGAATAATCCAATTAATTTAAAACATGCTTTGTCAAATAATAAAAGATATTTAGATGATATTTTGGTCTTAAATTGTAAGGATTTCATTGATATTTCTAAAAATATATATCCATCAGAGCTTATTCTTGAGCCTAGTCATGGCGCTGGTCATGAAGATCATTTCTTAGATTTAAATATTAATATTTGTGATAATAATAAATTAAGTTTTAAAATGTATAATAAAACGGATGATTTTGATTTTGAAGTGATTAGTTTCACATTCCCTGAAAGTAATATACACTCAAATATCACATATTCAGCGTTTTTCTCACAGTTACTTCGTTATGCAAGGATTTGTAGTAATTATATTGATTTTAAAAATAGATGTAAAATCTTAAGCCAAAAATTGATATCAAGAGGTTTTTCTGCAAATAAATTAACTTGGCAATTTAAAAAATTTAGTTTTCATTATAACGAACTTTTAAATAAATATCAAAAGAATTATCTAGAAATACTTAAAGAAATTTTTAACTAATTTTGGAGGTTCGAGAAATGTTGTCACAGCGCCATTTATTTTGAATTGTGTTTCTAATTGAGCGGATTCTTTAAAAAATTAGCCACATGGTAAAGATGAATTCTATAATTGTTTAGTTCATTCAGGTTTTTTGCAATGTGTTAATATTTGTGATTTGGTAAAATTTATAATATTTAGTTTACCTATTGTTGCTAAAAGGGAGGGATATATTAACAAGATAAGCTTGTTTTGGTTTTACTTGGTTGTTTTACATTTGCTGTTTTTTTTTTTTTTTTTTTTTTTTTTTCATAGGCATGTATTTTGGGGGTGATACCTGACGCGGGGATGCCATGGATATTCTGTGGTAGCCACAACACTGTGCTGGGTAGAGAATTTAGAGTGGCGAAACCCTATATAGGCCAGTGTATTCTCCTGATGAGCCCTTATGTTGGGTGTTGCCTCTGAATTATTTGTCTATATTATTTTTTCTATTGTTCGGTAAATGACGACTTATACTTATTGACGACATGACTGCCTGTCCATGGATTATTCTTTATGGTTGATTGTGTGTGGCTATACTGTTTGACCTATGTGATTGTATGGATGAGTAGGGTTAAGGCCTCATTCAAGTGCTGGTCTATATTAATCACTAATTTAGGAAAAAAGTCTTCCTTTTCTCCTTCTGTCTCTTTTTTTTTTTTTTTTTTTTTTTTTTTTTTTTTTTTTTTTTTTTTTTTGTGCTGTAGCATTGGTGATTTCTCTTTTCATGATATATATATATATATATATATATATATTCACAGGTGGGACATAGGGACACAACTACAATGGCGCATAACTAATATGGCGCGTAACGACTTACGCGCGTGGGGGTGCTTGGGGGGGGGCACGAAGCGCCCCCACCAATGGAGGTGGGGTATATATATATTATATATATATATATATATATATATATATATATATATATATATATATATATATATATATATATATATAAATAAGTTGTTTGTGCGTTATATCTGTCGAGTGATGTCATGTCATCATTTCGTCATATCGTCATGAAGTTAGTTGTTGTCATGTTTATTATGACGATGCCGTCATTAAAGCTATTTAAGAAATTCGTTCAAAGACAAATTTGTAATTGTAAGAAGATTGTGGACGGAAAAATGTTTAATTGTAAAATGACTGAAGAACCTACAATGGCAACAGCCGAGGAAGCTCCTCAAAGAGTCTATGCCAAAAAACTTGCGGCTGATAGAGAAAGTAAGAAAAGAAAGCGTGTCGAAGAATCACAGGAACAGCAAGAAAACAGTATGTATATAAAAATAAGTTGTGTGTCTGTCTGTCTGTGGAGTGACGTCATTATAAGACGTCTGAATTATTTCTTCATATACCAATTCACGAACGAATGTATTCAAGCCGAAGTAGCTGAGTTGGTAAAGCGTTATATTCCAGGTTCCAGGTCCAAGAGGTTCCAGGTTCGAACCTTGGCTTTAGCATTAATACAAAAGAAGAAAAAAACTAAAAAAGGTAAAAACTACAAAAAAACATTAAAAAGGAAAAATAAAAAAAACTAAAAAAGCTAAAAAACTAAAAAAAATAAAAGAAGGTAAAAACTAAAAAAGAAAAGAAAACTAAAACAAGAAAGGTAAAAAATACAGAAACTGAAAAGAAAAAATACTAAAAACTAATAAAAAAACTAAAAACTGAAAAAGAAAAAAAAAGAAAAAAGGAAAAAAACTGAAAAATAAAGGAGAAAAAGAAAACTAAAAACCAGGTCACAGGGAATATAAATGACGACCGGGACACTCAAAGAAAAATTACAGACTGGGACACTGGGACACAAATAACGACCGGGAGATATAAATGACAACCGGGACAATCAAAGATAAATTAGAGACCGGGACACCTGGACACAAATAACGACCGGGATACCGGGACACAGGCAATATAAATGACAACCGGGACGCTTAAAGAGAGATTACATACTGGGACACTGGGACACAAATGACGACCGGGATACTGGGAATATCAATGAAGACCGCGACACAGATACAAAACTACAAGGGAGATGCGGGGGGCACATGGGGATATATAAATGACTACTGGGACACAGGGAATGTTCGATTAGCATTTACCATCAACAAAGCTCAAGGTCAATCATTAGAATAATCAGCTATAGATCTGAATACGGATTGGTTTTCCCACGGACAATTTTATGTTGCATGTTCAAGAGTCGGTAAACCTGACAATCAATTTATATGCACAGACAATTGGACATCGAAGAATGTTGTATATTCGCATGTTTTACGTAGTTTATAGTGATGTTCCTGTGTCCCCCTATGATTAAAGACAGATATATATATATATATATATATATATATATATATATATATATATATATATATATATATATATATATATATATATATATATATATATACTATACTATATATATACTATATATATACTATATATATATATATATATATATTAATATATATATATATATATATATATATATATATATATATATATATATATATATATATATATATATATATATATATATATAAAATATATATATATATATATACTATATATACTATATATATATACTATACTACATATATATATATATATATATATATACATATATATATATATACTATATATATATATATACTATATATATATTAGTATATATATATACTATATATATATACTATATATATATACTATATATATATATATACTATATATATATATATATATATATATATATATATATATATATATATATATACTAGCTGTTGAGGTGGCGCTTCGCGCCACCCCAACACCTAGTTGGTGGGGCGCTTCGCGCCCCCCAAGCCCCCCCGCGCGCGTAAGTCGTTACGCGCCATATTAGTTACCCGCCATTGTAGTTGTGTCCTTGTGTCCCACCTGTGAATAGAGATAGATATAAATATATGTTTTTAACTACGTAAAACATGCGAATATACAACATTCTTCGCTGTCCCATTGTCTGTGCATATAAATAGATTGTCAAGTTTACTGACTCTTGAACATGCAACATATAATTGTCCATGGGAAAAACAATTCGTATTCAGATCTATACCTCATTATTCTAATGATGTGTCCCTGTGTCCCGGTCGTCATTTGTGTCCCGGTGTCCCAGTTTGTAATTTCTCTTTGAGTGTCCCGGTCGTCATTTATATTCCCTGTGTCCCGGTGTCCCGGTCTGTAATTTCTATTCGAACATTCCCTGTGTCCCGGTCGTCATTTATATATCCCACCTGTGCCCCCGGCGTCCCCGTTGTAGTTGTGTCCCTGTGTCCCGGTCGTCATTTATATTCCCTGTGTCCCGGTCGTGATTTGTGTCCGGGTGTCCCAGTCTGTAATTTCTCTTTGAGGTTCCCGGTCGTCACTTATATTCCCTCTGTCTTGGTCGTCATTTGTGTCCCGGTCTGTAATTTCTCTTTGAGTGTTTTTTCTTTTTAGTTTTTTACCTTTTTTCTTTTTTCAGTTTTCTTTTTCTTCTTTATTTTTCAGCGTCACTATGAAGTACATATCGACGAACCCTAATTTATGACGTTCGTCATAAATTACGACAACTAATTTCATGACGTCAGCCGACACAGAAACATGACGTCACCTGATCCACAGACAGACAGACAGACAACTTATTTTTATATATATAGATACATATATATATATATATATATATATATATATATATATATATATATATATATATATATATATATATATATATATATATATATATATATATATATATATATATATATATATATAGATATATACAAGCTGTTGGTGGGGGTGCTTCGCGCCCCCCCAAGCCCCCCCGCGCGCGTAAGTCGTTACGCGCCATATTAGTTACGCGCCATTGTAGTTGTCTCCCTATGTCCAACCTGTGAATATAGATATATATATATATATATATATATATATATATATATATATATATATATATATATATATATATATATATATATATATATATATATATATATATATATGTTTTTAACTACGTAAAACTTGCGAATATACAACATTCTTTGCTGTCCAATTGTCTGTGCATATAAATAGATTGTCAGGTTTACCGACTCTTGAACATGCAACATATAATGGTCCATGGGAAAACAATTCGTATTCAGATCTATACCTCATGATTCTAATGATTGCTCTTGAGCTTTGTTGATGGTGATTGCTAATCGACGATTCCCTGTGTCGCAATCGTCATTTATATATCCCCCTGTGCCCCCCGGTGTCCCCGTTGTATTTGTGTCCCTGTGTCCCCGGTGTCCCGGTCATCATTTGTGTCCTGGTGTCCCGGTCTGTATATACATTCGTTTTTGAATTGGTCTTTTTTTTAGGTTTTAGTTTTTACCTTTTTTTTAGTTTTTTTAGTTATACCTCATGATTCTAATGATTGCCTTTGAGCTTTGTTGATGGTGATTGCTAATCGAACATTCCCTGTGTCCCCGTCGTCATTTATATATCCCCCTGTGCCCCCCAGCGTCCCTGTTGTAGTTGTGTCCCTGTGTCCTGGTCGTCATTTATATTCCCTGTGTCCCGGTCGTCATTTGTATCCCGGTGTCCCGGTTTGTATAGGCTATACATTCTTTTTTGAAATGGTATATGATGAAATAAATTTTTGTATTTTTCCCCTTTTTTTCTTTTTATTTTTTTTTTGGTTTTTACTTTTTTTAGTTTTTTCAGTTTTTTTTCTTTTTTCTTTTTATTTTTTTTTATTTTTATTTTTTTTAGTTTTGTTTTTCTCCTTTATTTTTCATTTTTTTTCCTTTTTTTATTTTTTTTCTTTTTTATTTTTTTTAGATTTTTTATTAGTTTTTAGTTTTTTTTTCTTTTTAGTTTTTTTGTAGTTTTTACCTTTTTTTAGTTTTTTTTAGCTTTTTTTTACTTATGTCCTGGTCGTCATTTACACTCCCTGTGTCCCGGTCGTCATTTGTGTCCCGGTGCTTTGTTGATGGTGATTGCTAATCATTCCTTGTGTCCCGGTCGCTTTCTCTTTGAGTGTCCCGCGTCATTTATATTCTCTATGTGCCGGTGTCCCAGTCGTCATTTGTGTCCCGATGTCCCGGTCTTTCGTCAGTCGAAAACATGACGTCAGCCGAAACATGACGTCACCTGATCCACGATCCACAGATCCACAGACAACTTATTTTTATATATATAGATATATATATATATATATATATATATATATATATATATATATATATATATATATATATATATATATATATATATATATATATATATATATATATATATATATATATATATATATATATATATATATATATATATATATATATATCTATCTATATATATAAAAATAAGTTGTCTGTCTGTGGATGTGTGGATGGATGTGTGGATGGATGTGTCAGGTGACGTCACCTGAAAAAACTGGATTAGGTGACGTCAAAACTGAAAAAACTAAAAAAAGGCAAAAACTACAAAAAAAACTAAAAACTAATAAAAAAAATAAAAAAGCTAAAAAACTAAAAAAACTATAAAGGTAAAAACCAATAAAAAACTAAAAAAAAAACTGAAAAAACTAAAAAAAGGCAAAAACTACAAAAAAAAACTAAAAACTAATAAAAAAAGTAAAAAAGCTAAAAAACTAAAAAAACTAAAAAAACTAAAAAAAGGTAAAAAACTAAAAAAAATAAAAAATAAAAAAAAACTAAAAAAAAGGAAAAAACTGAAAAATAAGCTAAAATAAAGGTAAAAACCAATAAAAAACTAAAAAAAAAAGGAAAAAACTAATAAATGACGACACTCAAAGAGAAAGCGACCAGGACAAAAAACTAAAAAAAAAGGCAAAAACTACAAAAAAACTAAAAACTAATAAAAAAAATAAAAAAGCTAAAAAACTAAAAAAACTAAAAAAAGGTAAAAAACTAAAAAAACTAAAAACTAAAAAAAAACTAAAAAAGGTAAAAACTAAAAGAACTAAAAAAGAAAAAAATAAATGACGACACTCAAAGAGAAAGCGACCAGGACAAAAGGAATGTTCGATTAGCAATCAACAAAGCACCGGGACACAGGGAGTATAAATGACGACCAGGACACAAGTAAAAAAAAAAATTAACAAAACTAAAAAGAAGGTAAAAACTACAAAAAAACTAAAAAGAAAAAAAAACTAAAAACTAATAAAAAAACTAAAAAATCTAAAAATCTAAATAAACTAAAAAAGAAAAAAAAAGGAAAAAAATAAAGGAGAAAAACAAAACTAAAAAACGAATGTATATACAGACCGGTACACCGGGATACAAATGACGACCGGGACACAGGGAATATAAATAACGACCGGGACACAGGGACACAACTACAACGGGGACACCGGGGGAAACAGGGGGATATAAATGACGACCGGGACAAAAAAACTAAAAAGAAATAAAAACTAAAAACTAATAAAAAAAACTAAAAAATCTAAAAATCTAAATAAGCTAAAAAAGAAAAAAAAAGGAAAAAAATAAAGGAGAAAAACAAAACTAAAAAACGAATGTATATACAGACCGGGACACCGGGATACAAATGATGACCGGGACCCGGGACACAGGGAATATAAATGACGACCGGGACACAGGGACACAACTACAACGGGGACACCGGGGGAAACAGGGGGATAACCTGACAATCTATTTATATGCAAAGACAATGGGACAGCAAAGAATGTTGTATATTCGCAAGTTTTACGTAGTTAAAACCATATATATATATATAGATATCTATATTCACAGGTGGGACATAGGGACACAACTACAATGGCGCGTAACTATTATGGCGCGTAACGACTTACGCGCGCGGGGGGGCTTGGGGGGGGCGCGAAGCGCCCCCACCAACTAGGTGTTGGGGTGGCGCGAAGCGCCACCCCAACAGCTAGTATATATATATATATATATATATATATCTATATATATAAAAATAAGTTGTCTGTCCGTTACGCCAGATTATATCTTCTATATATATAAAAGAAAACAAACTAGAATGTAAAAACTGGAAATTGCATAAATATTTCGAAATATTTTGACAATAGGTTAAAGTAATTCGAAAAAACAAAAATGGTAAAAAACTAAAAACAAAACTAAAAAGAAAAAACTAAATAAAACTAAATAAAAAATTAAAAAAAGAAAAAAACTTAAAAAGGAAAAATGTAAAAAAAATAAAAAGGTAAAAAACTAAAAAGAAAAAAAAACTAAAAAAAACCTAAACAGCTAAAAAAAAAGAAAAAACTAAAAAAACTGGGAATTCCACAAATGTTTCAATATATTTTGACAAAAGATTAAGGTAATTCGAAAACCTTAAAACAGATACCCAAAATTTTGAGGTTTATTATCAATAAAAAGAAGAAACTTAAAAAAGAAAAATTAAAAAAGAAAAAAATAAGAAAAGAAAAAACTAAAAAAGAAAAAAAACTGAAATGAAACTGTATCTATATATCTATATAAATGATGACCAGGACACTCTAAGAGAAATTACAGACTGGGATACCGGGACACAAATGACGACCGGGACACAGGGAATATAAATGACGACCTGGACACAGGGATACAACTCCAACGGGGACGCCGGGGGCACAGGGGGATATATAGATGACGATGGGGACACAGGGAATGTTCGATTAGCAATCACCATCAACAAAGCTCAAGGGCAATCGTTAGAAAAATGCGGTATAGATATGAATACTAATTGTTTTCCCATGGACAATTATTATGTTGCATGTTCAAGAGTTGGTAAACCTGACAATCTATTTATATGGACAGACAATAGGACAGCGAAGAATGTTGTATATTCGCAAGTTTTACGTAGTTAAATATACATCTATATATATAAAAATAAGTTGTCTGTGTGTGGATCTGTGGATCAGGTGACGTCATGTTTGTCCGCATATGACGTCTGAATTATTTCACACTAATACAAAAGAAGAAAAAAAATAAAAAAGGTAAAAACTACAAAAAAAATAAAAAGAAAAAAAAAATAAAAAAGCTAAAAAACTAAAAAAAACTAAAAAAAGGTAAAAATCTAATAACTAAAAAAAAAACTGAAAAAAATAAAAAAAGGCAAAAACTACAAAAAAATAAAAACTAATAAAAAAACTAAAAAAGCTAAAAAACTAAAAAAACTAAAAAAAACTAAAAAAAGGTAAAAAACTAAAAAAAACTAAAACTAAAAAAGAAAAAAACTAAAAAAAAGGAAAAAACTGAAAATAAAAGAGAAAAAGAAACTAAAAAAATATGAATAAATATATATAAAAATAAGTTGTTTGTGGGTTATGTCTGTCTGTCTGTCTGTCGAGTGACGTCGTGTTTGTCCGCATATGACGTCTGAATTATTTCACACTATTACAAAAGAAGAAAAAAAACTAAAAAAGGTAAAAACTACAAAAAAAACTAAAAAGAAAAAAAACTAAAAAAGCTAAAAAACTAAAAAAAACTAAAAAAAGGTAAAAAACTAAAAACTAAAAAAAACTGAAAAAACTAAAAAAGCAAAATACTTAAAAAAAAAACTAAAAACTAATAAAAAAACTAAAAAAGCTAAAAAACTAAAAAAACTAAAAAAACTAAAAAAAGGTAAAAAACAAAAAAAAAACTAAAAACTAAAAAAAAAAAAACTAAAAAAAAGGAAAAAACTGAAAAATAAGAGAAAAAGAAAACTGAAAAAATATTAATAAATATAAAAAATATAAATATAAATATAATATAAATTAGCAATCAACAAAGCACCGAGACACAAATGACGACCGGGACACAGGGAGTATAAATGACGACCAGGACATAAGTAAAAAAAAAAACTAAAAAAACTAAAAAAATGGTAAAAACTACAAAAAAACTAAAAACTAATAAAAAAACTAAAAAATCTAAAAATCTAAATAAACTAAAAAAGAAAAAAAAGAAAAAAGGAAAAAAATAAAGGAGAAAAACAAAACTAAAAAACGAATGTATATACAGACCGGGACACCGGGATACAAATGACGACCGGGACACAGGGAATATAAATGACGACCGGGACACAGGGACACAACTACAATGGGGACGCCGGGGGGCACAGGGGGATATAAATGACGACCGGGACACCGGGACACAAGGAATATAAATGACGCCTGGGACACTCAAAGAGAAATCACAGACTGGAACACCGGGACACAAATGACGACCGGGACACAGGGAATATAAATGACGACCGGGACACAGGGACATAACTACAAAGGGGACACCGGGGTGCACAGGGGGATATATAAATGACGATGGCGACTCAGGGAATGGTCAATTAGCAATCACCATCAACAAAGCTCAAGGGCAATCATTAGAATCATGAGGTATAGATCTGAATACGGATTGTTTTCCCATGGACCATTATATGTTGCATGTTCAAGAGTCGGTAAACCTGAAAATCTATTTATATGCACAGACAAAGAGACAGCAAAGAATGTTGTATATTCGCAAGTTTTACGTAGTTAAAAACATATATATATATATATATATATATATATATATATATATATATATATATATATATATATATATATATATATATATATATCTATATTCATAGGTGGGACATAGGGACACAACTACAATGGCGCGTAACTAATATGGCGCGTAACGACTTACGCGCGCGGGGGGGCTTGGGGGGGGGGGGCGCGAAGCGCCCCCACCAACTAGGTGTTGGGGTGGCGCGAAGCGCCACCCCAACAGCTAGTATATATATATATATATATATATATATATATATATATATATATATATATATATATATATATATATATATATATATATATATATATATATATATATATATATATATATATATATCTATATATATAAAAATAAGTTGTCTGTCTGTGGATCATATATAAAAATAAGTTGTCTGTCTGTGGATCTGTGGATCAGATGACGTCATGTTTCTGTGTCGGCTGACGTCATGAAATTAGTTGTCAGGTGACGTCATGTTTCTGTGTCGGCTGACGTCATGAAATTAGTTGCCGTCATTTTTACTTTGACGGTGACGTCATTCAAGTTATATAAGACATATGTTCACGTAGAAATCTATTAATGTTTAAGTTTACAATGACTGATGAAGATGCTCAAAGAGTCTATGCCAAAAAACTTGCTGCTGATAGAGAAAGTCAGAAAAGAAAGCGTGCCGAGGAACTACCAGAGCAACGCGAAAGCACACTTGCTGCTAAAAGAGAAAGTGAAAAAAGAAGGCGTGCCGAGGAATCAAAAGAACAGCAGGGAAACAGGCTTGAGGCTGATAGAGAAAGAAAGAACAGAAAGCATGCCAAGGAACTACCAGAGCAACGCGGAAGCAGACTTGCTGCTAAAAGAGAATGTGAAAAAAGAAGGCGTGCCGAGGAATTACAAGAACAGCAAGAAATCAGGCTTTCTGCTGATAGAGAAAGTAAGAAAAGAAAGCGTGCCGAGGAATCACAAGAACAGCAAGAAATCAGGCTTGCTGCTGATAGAGAAAGTAAGAAAAGAAAAGCTCTGAATTTATTGGAGAATGACCAACACTGGGATAACTGCATCAATGACGCGTGCGAAACGTCAACCCCAAGTCAAATTTGTGCATTGTTTGGCATCATTTTAACAACTTGCTCTCCATCAGCTCCTACAGAGTTATGGGAAAAATATAAGTCAAAAATGTCCGAAGATATACTTCATCGAAAACAGTTAGAGACGTCAGATATGACTTTTGATTTTACATCAAAAATTTATAACTACACTTTAGTTGTTATAGAAGATTTGTGCGTAAGTATGGCAAACAAACCTCTTCAGGATTTGGGAATGCCTTCACCTAACCGTATCGCTGCTGTTTCGACATGTGTAGAATTGGATCGTGAACACAGTTACAGTACGAGTGATCTATTGTCGTATGTACAAAATAACATTTCCAAGTTAACGTCGGAACAAAAAGACATTTATGATACGATAATGCATTGTGTCGATAACAACGTTTGAGAAATTTTCTTTTTGGATGCGCCAGGAGGTACTGGTAAAACGTTTGTGATAAAACTGATTCTGGCATCAATTCGATCAAAAAATGATATAGCGTTGGCAATTGCGTCGTCCGGAATAACCGCAACATTGCTGCCTGGTGGAAGAACTGCTCATTCCGCTTTGAAATTGCCTCTGAACTTGCATTCTACAGAAACTCCCACGTGCAATATTTCCAAATCATCTGGGATGGGTAAAGTATTGCAGCAATGCAAACTTATTATTTGGGATGAGTTCACAATGGCACACAAAAAATCGCTCGAGGCTCTGGATCAATGCTTGAAAGATTTGCGAGGGAAGTCGAAACCCTTTGGCAGCACCTTAATATTGCTTGCGGGAGATTTCAGGCAAACATTACCTATAATACCTAGATCAACTCCTGCAGACGAAATGAATGCTTGCCTGAAAAATTCTAACTTATGGGCACACGTAAAAACATTAAAATTAACTACAAATATGCGTGTCCGATTGCAAAACGATGACTCTGGTCAAACATTTTAAGATCAATTGCTGGCAATGGGAAACGGAAAGCTCCCAGTAGACTCAATTTCAGGACGTATACAACTACCTACTGATTTCTGTAATTTAGTGACGTCCAAAAATGAATTGATTGAAATTCCAACGGATCTGCTTTTTCAATTTAAAAGATTGCAATTCCCAATTCGATTAGCATTTGCAATCACCATTAACAAAGCTCAAGGTCAATCATTAGAAAAATGTGGTATTGATCTTAATACTGATTGTTTTTCCCATGGACAATTGTACGTTGCATGTTCGAGGGTCGGTAAACCTGACAATCTATTAGATGCAGCGACAATTGGACAGCGAAGAATGTTGTATATTCGCAAGTTTTACGCAGTTAATTTGTATTTTGGAACCAAATGAAGCGGTTAATTATCCATCTGAATTTTTAAATTCCATAGATCCTTCAGGGTTTTCACCACACGTGCTACAACTAAAAATAGGCGTACCAATAATACTTTTAAGAAATATCAACCCACCAAAGCTTTGCAATGACACGCGACTTGCCGTAAAAAAAACAATGGAAAACCTAATAGAGGCCACAATCTTGACAGGGCCTTATGAGGGTTAGGCTGTTCTTATTCCTTGCATTCCCATGATTCCAACGGATCTGCTTTTTCAATTTAAAAGATTGCAATTCCCAATTCGATTAGCATTTGCAACCACCATCAACAAAGCTCAAGGGCAATCACTAGAAAAATGCGGTATAGATCTTAATACAGATTGCTTTACCAATGTACAATTGTATGTTGCATCTTTGAGGGTCGGTAAACCTGACAATCTATTTATACGCACAGACAATGGGACAGCGAAGACTGTTGTATATTCACAAGTTTTACGTAGTTAATTTGTATTTTATCTATCTATCTATCTATTTATATAAAAACGAGTTGTGTGTATGCATGTTTGTTTGTTTGTTAAAAGAGCGTTTGCATATGACGTCATTATTAGTACATACGGCTTTGTATATGGACAGACAATGGGAAAGCCAATCATGTTGTATATTCGCAATTTTTACGTAGTTTGAAACACATATATAAATCTATCTATATTCACAGGTGGGACACAGGGACACAACTACAATGGCGCGTAACTAATAAGGCGCGTAACGACTTACGCGCGCGGGGGGGCTTGGGGGGGCGCGAAGCGCCCCACCAACTAGGTGTTGGGGTGGCGCGAAGCTCCACCCCAACAGCTAGTATATATATATATATATATATATATATATATATATATATCTATCTATATAAAAATAAGTTATCTGTCCGTTACGCTAGATTATATCTTCTATATATATAAAAGAAAACAAACTAGAATGTAAAAACTGGAAATTGCATAAATATTTCGAAATATTTTGACAATAGATAAAAGTAATTCGAAAAAGAAAAATGGTAAAAAACTATTAAAAAACTAAAAGAAAAAACTAAAAAAAAAATTAAAAATTAAAAAAATTAAAAAAAGAAAAAACCTAAAAAGAAAAAACGTAAAAAAATTAAAAAGATAAAAAACTAAAAAAAAACTAAAAAAGCTAAAAACTAAAAAAAGAAAAAACTAAAAAAAAAACTGGGAATTGCACAAATATTTCAATATATTTTGACAATAGATTAAAGTAATTCAAAAACCTTAAAACAGATACCCCAAATTTGAGGTTTAATTTAAATTGTTGGAGCTTTAGCATGCTTGGCACGTAAAGATTTTTCCAAGTGTCAATGTTAGAATGAACATTGAGAAATTGAAGAAAACAAATCAATAAAAAGAAGAAACTAAAAAAAGAAAAAACTGAAAAAGAAAAAAAACTAAAGAAGAAACTGTATCTATATATATAAA